>NC_141378.1:44185092-44282433 GCF_017979445.1 Akebia trifoliata | reverse complement strand
ATTTTTTTTCGAAGAGGCAATTCTAATTTGCTTTTATGCAACAATTTTTTTCTAATAGATGGTGGCTGAAAAACACGTTCCTTACTAATTTAGCAAGATTTTGTCAGATTTCTTTATCAAAGTTCATAAAATTTTATCCTCTACAACCCTGAAGCATCGGATTATGTTTTTGGATGCCACAAGGTTAGCCCAAGGACCCTTGGTAGGGGTGGAATCCTCACTTAATAAGGCTAGTGGCACTCTTAGTGGCCACTTCACTTGACTGTTCTACAATAAAAAATATTTTATTGAAAGTGTATATAGTGTACCAAGTGAGCGATTGTAAGATATTTTAGTAGTTAATTAATTTCTGAAATATCTCCTAATATGATCCCATGCACCCAATACGGTACTTTAGGAAATAAATGAGATATAAGATTGCTAAGAGTACTTGTTCTCTAATTACCTAGGAAACTAACTCATTAGAATAAGTAGACTTGACACCCCAAATTGTTAAGAGTCGGATAAGAGAGAACAATCCCATTAAGGGGTGTATGTGATCGAGAACTCCAGTATGTAAATTCTACAAACTTAGCTCTTAAATTCCTTCGCTGAACGCTCACAAATCAAACCTGATTTCTTTAGGTTCGTCGGTGGTCCCTATTTATTGGGGGAACTGGCACCAATAACAATAAATAAAACCAATAAAGGGGAAATATGTGGCAATTTATCGATCAACATCATATTAACCAAATTTTGATTCGGCAATTATTTGATGGGGGTCAGTTCAATTCATTCGGATAAATTCGAGCAACTTTCGACAAAAAATTGATATTATACAAATGGTGTTTTTTTGGCCAAAATCACTATCTGTTCTTGAAATTTTAAATTTGGATTCTCTTGCAGTGGAAGCAAAGTCTAGTCAGTGGTAAGGTTGAAGAGTTTGAAGTCGAATGGTTTTGGGGAGAAAATCCAAAGGTTTTTTATTAGAGGTTTAAAAAAAAAAGGGTATTTAGATCATTTTCAATTAATCTATGAGAGAAGGCCCAAGTCAAGGAGTAATATCATCTTCAAAAAATAGAGGGAGGGGACAAAAATTGGATAAAGGTGAGGGAACGGGGGCAATGTCATTAGTTAAAAATACAAGCAATTGGATAAAGGTGAGGGAATGGGGGCAATGTCATTAGTTAAAAATACAAGCATCTAAACTTAACGCATAAATACAAGGGTAAAAAAATTGAGTGGGGGGCAATTGCCCCCACTAGCTCCTAACCATCTTCGCCCCTGGATGAGTAGATTTTTTTACCCTAGGTAGCTAAAAGCCAATGGATTTTATAGATAAATTAAAATAAAAGAATGTTTAATAAGATTTTGGAATAAGAAGAAGAATGAAGGTTGAAGATCATGGGGTTAAAGGAAAAAATTTTGAAAAAAAGATGACTCGATAGACAGAGAAGGCAAAGTTTATATTTGAGGGAGTTTCAAGAAAAAAAAGAAAAGAACAATCAAAACCCTTACACAAGAAAGAGAGAGAGAGAGGCGAGGGGGGGCCGATAAATTAATTCATGGATTGGTCTTTTATTCAACAAAATTTTTTTTTTTTTGAATTTAAAAAAAAGATAAAAATTGAGGAATTTATTGAGCATGAACCACATCGCATCCACTGGTCTACAAAATTGTCCTAATCCTCAACTAACAATTGGTTGAATTTATCAAATAGAATTGATAAAACGAGTCATTGATTAATTGACATATCGAATTAATCACTGGTCCCCTATTCAACAAATTTTCTAAATTTTTGTAAAAATTCAATGAAATTTAGAGCGTGATCCACAAGACCCACTGGTCTATCGAATTGTCCTAATATCCTTAGATAACAACTGGTTGAATTTATTAAACCGATTTGATAAAATGTACAATTATTACTCGATAAATTACAAATTAATTTGTCTATTAATTGACTGGCCTCCCCTATTCGACAAAATCTCTTAACTTTCATAAATTTGGTGAATCTTTTGACCGTGATCCACAACACTGATTGAACTTATTAAACCGATTTGATAAAATGATTCTTGATTCATCAATTTAATCAACTGGTCCCCTATTTGACAAAATTTTCCAAATTTTTTGGATTTTTTTTTTTTTTTTGAAAAATTGGTGGGCGTGATCCACAACACTGATTGAACTTATTAAACCGATTTGATAAAATGATTCTTGATTCATCGATTTAATCAACTGGTCCCCTATTCGACGAATTTTAATTTTTTTTTTTTTTTTTTTTTTTTTTGAAAAATTGGTGGGCGTGATCCGCAACACCTACTAGTCTACCAAAGTGTCCTAATCCTCAGATAACAACTAGTTGATTTTTATGAAATAGATTTGATTACACAATGGTGGTGGGTCGTGGTCACGTGACATTGAAGGTGGGGTGTGTGTCGTGTGTTGACGGGGATATTAAGGTCACCATCAACATTGGTTTTAGGCAAAATGAGAATCAGAGGTAGACAAGACATGCTGTGAAGGTTGGCACTGCCACACAACAAAATTTTGACAGTTCCTCAACCTTTGGCAGCAAAAGTGAGAAAAGGAAACAGAGGAGCTAAAGAAAAATAGAAAAAGAAAGCGAGGAGGAAAGTGACATTATTCGTACATTTGTGAGATTCATATTTTGGTAGAATTGTCTAATATATATCATCACATCAAAAATTTAATGCTTTCCCACTTGGACATAGATTTGTTTTATTCTTCTCTAAAATTGACTTGTATCAAACATTTTGAAACTATTGAACCCATGAAAACTAGTAGGGTTCTGAAAGGTACCGATTTGAATATGATCTGATCTGTTGTTTTAAGTTTTAACTCGATCTGATATAATATGTTTTGTTCTAATTTAATTTGTTTCGATTCAAAAAATTAATATTTTCAAGTTAGCCCCTCTAGTCATGTTTTTGAAATTGAGTGACCTCTTGATTTACTTTATTGCACGTTAGAAAACTTTTATAAAGTAGGAGCGTGCAATTGAAGGGATTAGTCCATATTTCTTTTGAGATGTGGCAGAAGATTTAATGGAATGCTTGGATCATCAAAAGTCCAAGTAACAAAATATTTATCAACAAACTAGTAGAAATCATGGATCTCGAAGTCAGAATCATGCAACGGGACTAGGACTGCAACATGGGTGGGTTGGAGGGTAAACCTAAGTTGCAGAACCCTCAACCCGATCATTGGGCTTTAGCTCACTGACCCAAACTCATCTTGAGCTTGATCTTTTAAAATCGGGTTAGCACAAATTAGGTGATTTTGAACAATGTGATCAGGTTGGGCTTGTTGAATAACCCTAATTTCATTTTGATAAACAAATAAATTTTACATTTAAGAAAATAGATATACAACATCAAAACAAAATTAGTAGTAAATAAAATCGTATACAACCTTCAAATCCATCATTGAGAGAATATTTAGACAAATCATACTAAATCAAAGTTCATATTATATAAACTAATTGTCCACAAATCATAATAATAAGATGGAATAAAAAAGTTAAAAAAATAATCCTATAATTGATATAAAAAAATTTATATATTAGTGTATAACATCGGATTCAAGTTGCTCGTACCCTCAACCTGAGCTCAATCCAAATAGAAATCGGGTTGAGATATTCTAACCAGACTCAACTCATTTTTTACATAACTCGGTCAAGGCTCACCCATCAATTGGGTTGAGTTCGAGCCAGCCTGCCTAAGTTTCAGTCCTATATGAGACCCATTTTTTAGTGGAATTGTCAAGATCCATGCATTTTCATGAACTTTTCAATTTTATGCCAGATTTGATTAGTTATCATTTTTTAGATAATTTTACTATTTTAAGAAAGTTTTATTTTGTTAACAACTTTATGTATGAAAGTCAAAATCATGCACCTTCTATTATGCCTCACTTCTACTGTTAAGTAACATTTATTTTCATGCTTAATTTGTTTTGACTATTTTTAATAATTTTATTTCTATTTTTTAAAGCATTTTACTAGGATTAATTCCCTTTTCTATAAAAAGGATGTAACTCACAATGTGAAAAAAGCTCATATTTGATTGTCCAAAGCCGTCAAATTTCATAATATTCAATTGTCTAAGGTGTCGAATAATTTTTCTTCGACGGATTGAAACCATCAAACTAATGTAGGATGGGAGAAATTCGACAGCTCTAAGCAGTCGAATTTGGAGAACAAAAATATTTCAATGGCCCTGAGTTGTTGAAATTAGGTTTCTAAAATTCATGGGTCTTGGATGGTCGAATTTCTAGTGGAATTTTGTAGTTTTCTCGTAGTGATGACTAGAATGCCTAAACCATCTTTAATTTAATAATTTTTTTTCTTTAAGAGTTCTTATTTGGTGGATTTCAGATTTTCTTATACTTTCATTGTTTCACACCACGTCATGTGGCTTATCCTATGTTATTAAAAAAATGAATGATCCTAAGAAAATTTGCTTCGATTTAATAAAAGTGTAATATAATATGCATTATATATCAATAAAATATAAATATGTATTATTTATATATTTCACCCACATTATTGAATCTGGTTCCAATCGGAATCCAAATCCTCGATCCAGACCCGTAGTTATCAAATTGAAACAAAGTGAATTTCTGGAGAATCCATTGACAACCCTTGAAATAAGGCCCCCCTCTAAGTGGATCTACACTAAAAATTATCTAGATTGGAGATATGTAACTTGATAAAGATTTTAATAGTTAGATTTAAGTACTAAATTATCTTAATTGGAAAATGTGGATATTGTAAAAATAAATAAATAAATAAAAAATCTAATAATAGCTTACATTTCATTAAATTAAAACATTAGCTTCGAATCAAGGTTGAGATTCTTCCATAAAAAAAGATGGTTGAGTTTGGGAGAGAACTCTTAACGAACTGAATCTCTGGAAAAATAATACTAATATTTGGAAGATTGATATTGATCGTTTGAAAACGTATTTTTTTCTTTTTTCTTCTTTTTTCTCAATCATTGGTTTCATGATGGAGAGCCCCAACCATGGGTTAAGGCAAGAAAAGTCTTTAAAATATTTCTTAAATTAGTTATACAAATTCAAACCTTACATAAATACAAAATAGGTACATAAAATTATCCAAATACCCTTGTTTTCAACCACTAGCCAAAAGCCTATGTATATTTTTATTTCCAAAATGGATGATCTTCAATTTTTTGGGTAAAATTTTCTTTCTTAATTGTTTTCTATTTCCTTCAACCTTCAAACATTATGAGCAAATTGGATTTATAGAATAATAGAAAACGATAAAAAAACGAGATAGAAAAATCAAGGATTTTCTACAAAAGATTAAGATGAGGTTGAAAATGATGGATTTTAAGGAGAAACATCAAGGGATTTTGACTAGACATTGAGGATGATGAGATTTAACTCAATTTTCATCAATCTTTTGAAGTAGAATGAGGTCAGATTGGTTATCAGTTTTGAAAATGCGGGAGATGTGTATCTAAATCACCCTATTAATTTATTTTAATAGTTATTATTTGTAGTAAATATAATAATAACAAATGAAATGTCAATTTCAATGCAATTTAATAGAGAAATATGATTTCTTCTATCCACAAGACTTGAGGATTATATAATAAGAACATATTAAAGATTGTGATATTACCACACCATTATGTTATAAATACACGTTATAAGTGATTTTATTATACAATAAAATCACTACTTAAGGCCTTGATTCATAATATAATGATTGGCAATGATAATACAATACCGCTCCATAATTGATATAATTACTACTGATATTTAGTCATAAAATAAGGGTCTTGTTAATGTGTGCCCTTAAGGCAAACGTTAAAGTGAAATAAATACACTTTGGAAATTGAATTTTGTATCGAAAATACCCTTAAAAAAATTATATTTTTTACTGAAATACCCACCTATTCCAATTTCCAAAGTATATTTAATGCACTTTAACATTAATAAAATCCATAAAATAATGGTGTGACAATATTAGAGCTCTTACTTAACTACTCTTTTCTTATATTTTCATTCAAGGATCACACATGCTTGGTTATGACTTAAGTGTTGTGCTGGAGTGACCTCAAGATTGGACCTCACATTGAACTTCTTCACATAAAAGTGCATAGGATATAGATGTTTTTCACTCATATCTCAACGAAAGCATCTATGATTCTCATATACTTTCACGTCAGGGTATGCGATGTAAGGTCTAATCTTGAGGTCACTTCAACATTATTATGTGATTAATTAACGAAAAATGTTGAAGTAACATTAAAATTGACATCATTTCATACATTATTGATGTGGATATGTTTACGGAATCATAAATGTGTTTCATCGAAATACAAGTAAGAAGTTTGTATGGTTTCATACACACTAATGTGTGGAACAATGTCGATTCAATATTAGTGACACGATACTTCTGGATTGTAGAGGATGAAATTCTATGAATTAAAAATATATATATATCATATAATATATATATATATATTATATATATATATATATATATATATATATATATATATTATATATATATATATATATATATATATTTCTCTGGATCGTATTTCATTTTTAAAGTTTTGCGAGTTATGAGGAAGTGGCTTAAAAGATATTTATTTATTTATAGTGACTGTACAACAGCCCTGATTCACTTAATATATATATAGGATGGCGTTATTACGACCCCCATTACGACTCCCATTATGACTCACTGTTTGTCTTATATGGGCAAAAATGTTTGGAATGGGCTGATTTTTGTGAGGATGATCTCTATGATGAGGGGATCATCCTGGCAAAAAATCATCACATTCCAAAACTTCTAACCCCATCAAAATTAATTTACAAAAATTGGACGGTCTAAAAATTTTCAACTTGTAAACATGGGGCTAGAAGTTTCGTAATGAGCTGATTTTTGGTAAGGAGATTTCCTCACCATAGAGATCATCCTCACAAAAAATCAGTCCATTCCAAACATTTTTGCCCATATAAGATAAAATGATGTGTCGCAAAGGGGGTCGTAATGGGGGTCTACGGAACCCGACCCATATATATATATATGGGTGGGGTTACTACGACACACATTGCGACATCGTTTTTGTCTTATATGGGCAAAAAGGTTTGGAATGGATTGATTTTTTGTGAGGATGATTTCTGTGACGAGGGGATCATATTTGCAAAAAATCATCACATTCCAAAACTTCTAACCCCATCAAAATTGATTTACAAAAATTGGACGGTCTAAAAATTTTCAACTTGTAAACATGGGGCTAGAAGTTTCATAATGAACTGATTTTTGGCAAGGATGATCCCCTCACCATAGAGATCATCCTCATAAAAAATAAGTCCATTCCAAATATTTTTGCCCATATAAGACAAAACACTGTGTCGCAATGTGTGTCGTAGGAACCCCACCCATATATATATATATATGGGTCTCATTCCCCACCCTAAACTTTACCCTACATTTTAACAAACATGTTTTGTCCTACATGAGTTAGAAGTTTTGGAATAGGTTGATTTTTGGTGATGATGATCTCTATGGTGAGGAGATTATTTTCACCAAAAATCAACTCATTCCAAAAATTTTAATCCCATAAAAAATGATTTACAAAAAATGGATGGTTCACGATTTTTTAACTTATAAATATGAGACTAAAATCAATTTATCATAAAAGATCATCCTCACCAAAATTAACCCATTTCAAAACTTCTAATTCACATAAGATAAAACACATTTGTTAAAGTGTAGGGTAAAGCTTAGGATGTTGATATACACGTGAAAATGTTCAACACCCGATATATATATATATATATATATGTCGAAATGTTCAACACCCTAAACTTTAATATATATATATATTAAGAAGTAGGGGGAAGTAAAGTGTGTCATGGCTGCACAACAGCTGTGCAACTCTGATTCACTTATTCTATACGGTAAGAAATAGTAGGAAATAAAGTGTACAATGGCTGCACAACAGCCCTGATTCTTGGTTTCTGTGTTTGAGAGTGAGAGAGAGTATCATTAAGACAGGGACCATCTCTTGTCTTAGAAAGAAAGAGAGAGAGATGTTAAATGGACAGATGGTAAATTCAACAAAAAACACAGTGACAGACAAAAACAGATTAAAATGGACAGAATTGCGTTATCTGGATCTTACACACTTATTACACTAGATGGTCCCTGTCTTAATGATGCTCTCTCTCTATCTCTCTCAATTCAATTCCCATGCCTTTCCATCTAACATGCGCATGTTGGGTTGTGGTCATTTATCAGAGGGTTGCTATTGCCTCACCAACTTTTGCTAACGCCACACCAATTATGTGTAATTCTTTGTTGTTTTATATAGGAATTGGTGTGACATTAGTAAACATTGGTGTGACAATAGTAGCTCTCATATATATACATATTTTAATTGCATTTTTATCCAAGCTCTTACCACTAGATGCTCTTAGTGGTAGTGCTTAATTATTTAAGAAATTTAGCAAAATGGAATATTAATTTGGTTTAATTTTCAAAATGGAGTACTATACATGTTATTCTTGAAAATGATGAATAACTGTTTTCAGAATTAATTTTTTTTTACCAAATCGACCGAAAAATGAAGAGTAAATTGATAGTTTTTTTTAATACCAAAAATACTTATTTTAAAAAATTTATTCCCATTTTCGAAATTATTCGATTTCCAGTGCATGTTTTCGTAAACTTGCCTAATTATTTTTTGGGGAAATCATTTAACACATCCTATTATAGATTTTTTTCCCTACTAATTGCCCTCTTAATACATCCTAATATATATATATTACTTTTAACATTAAATAACTATCAACAAGAATTCATTGGTCAAGTCCAAATGAGAGTTATCAAACATGCTGATGTATATATTATTTTAAAATGTTCTAAAAAATGTAGAATTTATAAATTAGATACATAGGACAATTAGATCATTTATGAGTTTTGGGTTAGATGTCTTGAATTAAAGTCATGGTGTAGCTTCTTTTTTTTTTCTGATTGGTAGTCTGCTTAACCCCCCATTAATCTTCAAAAAAAATTAAAGTCATGGTGGGATACTGTTCATCGAATTCTACAACATAGGAATCTCAAGGGAATGTAGGTCCATTTTCAACCCACCGAATTCTAATAAGGACGTATTTGGTGTAAGGGTGAATATGAAATTTTAAAAGTTCAAGAGAGTTGATTTTGGATTGGAAAACAAGTTGTGGTAATCTGACGCCTCCTTCGACATATGCCCTCAATAGAGAACCATAAATCATTTGCCTCGTGATACACAAGAAAAGATTTATGATTCATTGTATCCCGAGGCAAATGATCTACGATTATGTGATGGGGGTGTATGTCAAAGGGGAGTATCAGAAAATCATTATTCTTGGAAAAATTAACTAGTTGGATTGATTACTTACCACCCAGAATTGAGTGTTTCAAGTAATGTGCCAAACAAATTTAGTTTAATTTCTATAGGATTGAAACATTGCATAAGGGAAATTAATGGCTCTATTGGAAAATCGATTAAGCAATCCATTGACTGTCAAATTAGAGGGGGTTAAAGTGGTTTCGTAAATTGAAGAGAGTAGTATCTACTCTTGGACTCTTTTTAATTAGGTGATAAGTTGATGAATTAGGAGTGTGATTTCTCTATAAAAGTGGAGATCATCCCCTCCTTCTCACAGTTAAAAAAAAAGAAGAAAAGAAAATAAAATAATTACTTAATCCCATAAAGTATAATTATGAGAAAGGTACATAAGGGGTAGTGCCCCCACAATTTATTCAAATCTTTGACTGCATATTTTAGAATATATAAAAATTTGGAATGATTGGAGTTAAGCAGATCAAGAACAATTCAAATCTCATTACATTTCTATTTTATTCTATCTAATTTTATTTCAAATCTGAATCTAATTGGGTATGTCCCTTGAACCCATTCTCTAGTTATTTTGTTTTAATTTGTTATTTGATCGAATGTGGAAGCTCAAGATCTATGTTCATTGAGCATTCAAACCCTACAGTCTCATAAGCAATCATGCTTACCATGCAGACGTAGACCCAAGAACAAAGGTTGAATTGTGGAGCAATTTTTAATGCCCAACAACCTATGGTTGTAATTTGTGGAGCCTAATAGTATTGGTCAACAAGGAAATACTGTAAATAAAGTCACGCCTTCACAGTGGAATCGGTGTAATTTGTGGACATACCTCAATCGTGAGAGAACCATGTAAAATCTCTGTGTTTCTTTGTGTGATTGTATCTTATCTTATTTTTGTTTTTGGAATCATTTTCTTAACACCTATTACACGTGCTAAGTAGATCATGTCGTTCAAATAAATTAACCCCACCAAAACATAACAACCTCACACCCTTCAACCACTCAAAAATAGAATGACTTGCTACATTCTGACCCCTGATTAGGAGGCCTATACTTGTTGGCCCTTTTTAATAAGAATATTGTTGGATAATTTGAAACAGTAAGATTAAAAAATAAAAATAATAATAAAGAAAATTGATGGGAAAAATAATTGTATCTCGTGTATGAATTTTTTAAAGTCCATTGACCTAGGAATTAGTGGAGTCATGCTGCCTCAAACAATTTCTAAATTATTTGTTCTAATCTATTTTTTAAAAGATCATCATCGTCATCGAAGAAAAATTCCAAATGTTTGATGTTGAATCAACGAAACTATTCTATTCGTTCATTTAATTACTTGGATATTATTATTTTTGGATGGATAAAAGAAGAAAAGAATAAGCAAAATCTAAAATACTAGTTATACTTGGTTGAATGGGATCTTAAGCCTAAAATACCCTAAAGATTCTTCATACCCAAAATATATATACACTTAATATGAAGCATTTGTGGACTTTTCTTTTGGGGGGAGAGGCTATTTAGATAATGATTCTAATACTAAGCCATCAAAGACTTGATATTACTTATTAAGAAGACTTGGGACTCTTCTCCTACCAAATACTAGATTTTGTTGATTCAACTTTTCTTTACTATTGGTCTAGAAAGTTTAAATTCATCTCTTATGTGATGTGTATATCAAGAGCAAAATTAATAAAATAATAATTTTTTTGTCTTGTTTTAAAGATGGTAATCTTTTCATACAGATGACCCAAGGTTGTATGTATTTTATAGGGAGAAATCCATATAATTAACATGAGTAGTGCTGGAGTGACCTCGGCGGGGATATCTTAACATGGTGGGGCGCGCATCTTCATATATGTGTTTTACTTGTATCTCGGAGAAAACACATTTACGGGTTTGCACGCGCCACCGCGTCAAGATGTCCCCCCGTGTGTCCCCCACTGAGGTCATTCTAGTATTAATTGATTAATATATATCTAATGAGTAGAATATTAGGATACGTAAAATATTGGTTTGGTTAAATAAATAATTCTATTAAAACCCATTTTAAGTATTACAAATGTGGACCACTTGATTATCATAAAAATGTGCGGACCCTAACAACCTTTTTAAAGTCTTATTAATTTGGCCTCATCTTCACCACCCTTTCTCTGTTTTTCTTTTTGTTCCTTTTTATTGGATATGGTGGGGCTATGCCGTGAATGAACGTTGTATTTGTCAAAGTCTTCATTTCTGCTTTATTTATGCAATTCTTTTTCAGATTTTATATTGTCACACTAACCTTGTTTTAACACACAAAACAATGGAATTAAATGTGGTGCCGAGTGAGGACAAAATTTTATTTATTTTAATGATGGTACATCACTACGCGAAAAAAAGGGTAAATTTGACATCGAATTTACACTATGAGAAAATTAGAAAATTTGACAAGCCACGACTTACGAATTTTGGGAATTGAATTTTGACAGTTTAGGGATCGTTAAAGTTTTTTATGTTCCCCAGATTCAACGGCTTAGAGCCATTGAATTTCTCTCATTATCTATTAATTTGACAGGTTCGACCCCATCAAAAAAAAAAAAAAAAAAATCGAAATCGTCCATGAAAAATTCATACCTTGGCCTATTGAAATTTTTTTTTTTTTCTGCATCCTTATCTTTATGATGCAGTGGATTTGGGAGCTTATCACATACACATAAGGAGGGAATCACGCAAATAACATGAGAATCCCTCCAATAACAAAATGGGTTGAAAAAGTTGATGCAAAAGTGTTCACTTTTTCACAAAGGGAGCAAATTTATCTCAATCCATATACAAGAAAACAAGGTAAGAGTTGTACGACGTAAGGAAATAGTACCAAACTGCATCTCAAATGGCCCCTCAAATTTGCACTTTTGTGTGATAAATGGAACTAATTCCACAGCCATTAATTCTTAATTGTTAGAATCTGATTCTTCTAAAATATAAGACTCATTCTTTCCTACATTTCCCCCTTAAATTTGGATAATTTCCATAGTCATCATAATCATTGCCAACAACAAAAAATTTAGGGTCGAGAGAATGAATCATATTCTCCCATTCAATTTTATGTAAAATTACATATTATATCTACATCTTATTGAAATCACAATTTTTGGGTCAGCATTATGAATCCTATTTTAATATTTCTATTATAAATTATATCTTTAGAGAAGACATGTTCCTTCATGTATAGCTTTTTGTTACTATCTCCATCTATGATTTTTTGTATCTATTTAAATTCATTACTTGTACTTAAGAGTTCTTTTTATGCTCGTGAGACGTTAATATATATTTGTGGGAGAAAGTAACATAAATAAGAACACCAAGGAGCCACAACTTGATTCTTTTACTCATATTAAGAATTTGAATCCAATAGATCAAATAAACAAATCTTATCCTAATTTATAGATCTAATAATTAACTTTTTTTTTTTTTTTTTTTGAAATTTCCTTATAGATTTCTTTTCATTTTATAGTGCCAACCTCGATTCCACTAATCTTGGGGATCCTACTTACCATCTCTTGCATATTTATTATAATCTTCCCCAAACCATTTATCTACTTGGATAGTCTTTTGGGTTAATCCTTATTCACATTGCTTGCTTGGTAAGTCGATGAGACCCATTGGATAGAGGGGATTTCATCAAGGAGATGTTCTTTTAGATGGGATCATCTCTCTTCTTTAGATTCTAAATGTTCTACAACTTCTCTTATTATTCATATCTTAACATATACTTGCAATGGTTCTAAACTTTTATCCTGTGGAGTGAAATTCGCGGGGTTGATGAATGATATTGAAACAAGACTTTTTGCCATTGCAAATTATCAAACGATCTTAATGTTAAAGAATGAAATAGCAAAGAGATAAACAAATTAATACACAAGGATTTACATGGTTCGACAATGTGCCTATGTCCACAAAACAAAACAAGAAACAATCACAATTTTCTCATTAGTTGTGCAATCTGACAGATCTTTATTTATAAATTGAGAGTTGCCATAACATGTAAAACTTTCAAAAATAGGAAATTCTTAAGAAAATACTACACGATTGCCTTTTTATAAAAATAATATTACACTTCTGATACGTATTCTGCATAATGCAACAGAATGACATTTACACAACATTCAAAATAAAAAATAAACATCTATTATCGAGGACAGACAAGATTAATGCTGGAGTAAATTTCAGTGGGGGACACACATGGGATATCTTGACGTGGTGGCACACACATACCCATAGATGCGTTTTCTATGAGATACGAGTAAAACGCATCTACAGACATATACGCACACTACGTGAAAATTGAAAAATTCGACAGAAAAATTAACAAGTCAAGACCCCACGAATTTTAGAAATTAAATTTTGATGGTGAAAGACTGTCAAAATTCTTGATGTTCCCAGATTTGACAATTTAGAATTGTCGAATTTTTTCTAATCTTCATTAATTTGACAATTTTGACTCGTAAAAAAAAAAATTGACAGTTAAAAATTCGACCCCAATTCAACCCTTTGATATGTGACACTACCATTGAGGTAACTCCAACGGGCAGCTCTATGGACTATCTTTGTCCATGATCATCAATGATGACTATCTATCAATGTGTACCTATTAAAATGGTACGAACTTTTGTACACTCACCAGCTTGACCATGTCAACACGCATTTAGTGCATTATTGTCTTTCTTTTTCAGCCAGTTTCACTTGGATGGGACATTGGACTACAGACCTGAACGACCACATCCTTCTCAATTGGGTCATTTTCCCACCAGATGGTAACCTATAACCCTCCGCACGTTCTGCTGAATTTTTGAGATACGGCACATGCTTTGAAATTGATGACATGCCCTCATTGATATCTTCTTTAAGATTAATCAATCAAATGCCCTCATCTTCCAAAAATCCCTTAATTTTTCTTCTTAAAATTTGGTCATTTCTAATTTTGAGAGTAAGTTTTACACTCCTTGACCGGTCTTCTTTAAGATTAATGGAAGATAAGTTAGATGCTCTCGTAACCCTAAGGGATTAGCTAATGCTAATTTTGGTTAGATAAACAGTTAATGCCCATAGGCCGTGAGTTTGATTATTCAATATGAGCATTAACAAGTCACCCACAAGGGTGCACCCTCACTTACTTGTTGCATGTAATGTGCAGGCATTACCCGTGCCCTGGGACTAGGACTTGAACGAGACCATGGTATATAGACTGGGCAAAGCCCATATACAAACCTGGTCTGTTGTTTATAGGGATATTCGATTATCAAAAATAGAAAAAAGGTCAACTGCACTTATATTCAATATCTAGTCAAAATTCGTTGATTTTTCTTCATAAAATCAACTATTTTCAATCTCTGGGATAAAATCTTTTATTCTTAATTTCAATCTTATGTATCTATCTAATTCAATGTTTTAACCTTGAGAACAAGATAAGATTTTTGGAGAAGTGGTAGACGATGGAATATAAGATTAAAAAGTCAAGGGTTTTCTAATAGAAGTTAAAACGGGAATGGATTGAATAGATTATAAATAATTTATCATATAAGTCAAAGAGTTAAAAAATGATAGATTTTTTAGAGAAAAATGAAGAATTTTTATTAGAAATTGAAGATAAGGGAGTTTAGGTCATTTTTCATTAACTTATGAGAAATGACCGTAATAAGGTCTACAGAGACATATATCATTATATTAGTTTGAAAATATAAAGGGTATTTTCGAGTATTCATCAAACCATGAGGAGGTATCTTTAAATCACCAATATTTATAGGGGTTAAAATTTTGTTTTCTCAATTTAATTTAGACATGGCCACCTGTGGATCACGATTCAGGACATGAAATTATTAAAGCTAACCCATTTAGGGGAAAAATAAAGGTGCGCTGACGTGGAATATCTATATATGGTGGTCCTCAACTTCTCTCAAGCATACACGTGTGGCAGCCGGCAAGGCTGGCCATGGCCACGTGGGAGCTGTGGTCCAATGTGACAAGATCGTTTAAATTATGACACGTGTTTGGACTATAGAAAAACCAGGCTGTTCGGTGGAATTGTGGGGGCCCAATTATTGCAGCTTGCGATTTATGCCTGCAAAAAGCCAAGAAGCTTTGGATGGGCCTTTTTATTTGGGCTGGTTTCCCAAAATTTGAAAACCGGACCGGGCTAGTGGTCCAACTTAAGAAAGTCGGATCAAATCCAATGATACCTAATTCATTGGTTAACTCGGTTCGGAGTTTTCTACTATAAAAAGAACCCGGTTCATATGGGTAGACAAAGAGAATTCGTTTCTTGGCACATATATATAAATGCAAGCATGCAAGTTACAAGTACACTTGTAATGTTGAAAATTTCGAAGAGTGAAACAAACAAACAAACAAAATCTAGATTTCCTTTCCTTTTATATAAATAAATGAGGAAGGAAAGTGAAGAGGCACAAACAAATTTCTCAAGAAAATAAATTATATCTCATTTTTTGGTTTTTCGAATCCAATGAAAAAATTCAAAAAACCAAAATGTTTGGGTTTGCAAATTGTTGGAGAATCTTGGGTTTTGGAGTTGGGCTTAGATTCGGGTGTTGTGCAATTTTGGGGTGTCTATAATTAGCACAAGTCCGTTGTATCAGAAACTTCCTTCACTTCATATTGGTTCCAAATCGAATTTAGTAACAAAATGTGGACTTCAACTAGATTAAGGGATTAGGCACAAGTATTTATATTCTATGGTACAACCGCTCATTGGTATTGCTTAAAAAAATGAATGAGGATCACTCAATATGAACCAATTTGAAGAAACTTTAGAAGAAAAAAAAAACGTGTGGTATTGTTTGTTTCGTAGACGACGTGAACAAGAAGACATTCTTAAAGGCTCGAAGATCCTCTTTGGCCCACTATGGAGGGGCCAAATCATCTTCCAAAATATTGTATCACCACTTGAGAATTCGATGGAACTCTTAAGCGTGGTTTTAAATCTCGGTATCGTCCACCAACGAGACGGATAGACAAGTCAAACGTACCGAACGAGATTTAAAATCATGGTTCATTTGTCTCATTCTTGAACAAGACGACTCAAACGTATTGGAAAACTCGTCCAAGACAACTCAGTCACGTTCATGAACAAGACGAGACATCAAAACATGTTTTAAAACTGTGCTCTTAAGTTTCTTCACTTCAATCCCAATAGCATTCTCGATGCCCTTACCAATAGCTGGGATTTCGTGAAATGGAACTGCAACGAATCCTTCCAACCATCAAACACCATGAACAAAAATGAGACATGGTTTCTTGAAATTAAAACTATGAATGGGCTCTTCTTCTAAGGCTAGGTTTTGGTAAAGTGAGCCCATGTTTTCAATTAATTCAAGTGTATTTGTATGGGCTCTCCCACCAATTCAATTCATGTTCTCATTTCGTCTTCCTTTCACTCTTTTAGAACTTTCAACTTGAATGTTATTAGTTTTTGTCGCACACGATCATTACATCTCAAGGCATCCTAATTATGCATCACTAGCCCAAGAGGGCTGAAGATGGCGACAAGGGCTAATGTGAGGAAGCTGATGGTGAGAATGGACTCAAATGTGGGAGTTGGGTGTATCAAGAGATTGATCTTGATTTCAGGAAAAGTCGGGGAAGTTGAAAAAACATCGTTAAAACATATATAGGGAAATTTTTTTAAAAATAATAATAAAAAAATGTATATATGTTCAAAAATATAGAAATATATATTTCATACATTAAATGGTAAAATAATATTAAATAAAATTATAAATTTACAACAATTGAACAAGTAAATGAATAATTACTTGAAAATCAACTCATAGAGTCATACAGCTTGAGAGGATAATTTAAAAAAAAAAAAAAAAATAGAGGAAAAAATTCTTATGAACTTTGAATTTTTTTTTTTTTTTTCATAGTTGAATTTTAATTTTAGGTTTGGGAGCCATCCATTTTCAAAACCTTGGATCAAATCCAAAAGAAATTGTTCTTTGAGTTTTTTTTTTTTAGTTGATCTGACTTTTTTCATATAGAGAGATGTAGTGTAGGATTGCCAATGTGGCAATCCATTTGCGCTCATCGACCCTTGTGTATTTAAAAAAATGACGCATTGACACATATACGGTTTGTATTTAGCTGACGTGGCAAGGGCACAAAACTGTAGATCTTTTTCCTTGTGTATCCTGAAGAAAAATAGGCATGGTTCTATGTATTTGCCACGTCAGTCGCGTACAGATGCTTACGTTTATCACGACTCTTAAAACAATCCAAAGTAGTGTGAAAACTAAAGCCACCATCTTGAAAAATGGCAATTTTCACGCTTAGTCACTATTATTCACCTATTTAATTAAAAAAAAGTCATTTTCTTCAAAATATCATCGATTTTTTGAAAAAAGACGTGATTTAATCAGCTCGTGAGAATTTCCCGATTTTTTTAAATAAAATAGTGATTTTTATCACTACGTATCCCCTTAAAAAAAAAAAAAAAAAAAATCCCAACCATTAAAACATGAAATTCATTTTTCAGGATCTATACTAGAAACATGGGATGTATCCTTGATTGTTGGATTTCATATTTTAATGGTTGGGATTACGTGTTTTTCTTAGTCATTTTCATGAATCTACATAGTTAATTTGTAAATATGTTCATTTTTAATTTTATTTAATTTTTCCCTTAAATTCTTGTACATTAAATTTTATATAAGAGTGTTGTAAGAGTGACCTCAAGCTTGGATGTCATATCACATATATCAATGTGAGAGTGGATAGGAATCATAAATGCTTTTTCACTCATATCTCGGTTAAATCAACTAAGGTTCCTATACATTGTCGCATCAGCATGTATAATGTGTGGTCCAATCTTTATGTCACTTCAACATCATTGATGTGAAAATGTATAGGAGCCCTAAATGATTTTCATCGGGATCTCCAAACTCTATAATAAAATTAGAAAATACTAGTTTCTTTGTGAAATAAAAAATGCACCACACTTGATTTTTGCTAATTTTTTGAGATGAGTGGTGATCCTATAAAATCTCTTGGTTTTCGATTCAAGGTGAGGAAACAAATGTCCAGTTTCTACTGGACTTTACAAGATCATACAGGAGTATTGAATGTTATTAAAAAAAGAAAAAAAAATCTCTTGATCTAGGGGTGTCAATCGGTACCCATTTAATCGGAATTGAAAACTTTTGTCCTAATTTCTTTTTATTGGAACCGATAAGAACCGACTCTAAAATAGAACAAAACCGATAGGAACCGAAATCATTAGATTCTATCCAATAGGTACCCAGTACCAATTCTTTCATTCACATTTTTTTTTAATATTATAGATAATTAAAGAATAAATATATTCTTTTACTTTAAAATTAATGCATGTAATATAAAGTTCTTCAATTTTTCATATAAATTATCGATAAGAGTTTAAAATGAACTCGTCTATTCTAAAAATTTATTCCTTTTAAATAAAATAAATTTTATTTTAAAAAATCATTAACTTATATCTTTAGTATAATAAATTATAACTAAGTTAATATTTTAAAGATAATATGTTAATTTTTTGAAAGGAAAAAAGATTTCTATTGACTTGAAGTACTTTTTTTTCTCGTTCGATCTTGAGAATCGGAACTGATGTGTACCCATGTTTTTTCACAGTTTCAATTCCATAAATTTTGGAAATGGACCCAAAATTGACAAGAATCAAAACAGAAATGACCCATTGACACCCTTATCATGATCCATAAGAATATTTAAGATTTTCTAATTAAGAAATGTCAACTAGTTAAAGAAGCCTAGGGTACAGTTAAGTAATTCATATTTTTTTATAAGATAATTAAATATTCTCCTAAATTAGGAGATATAATTTTGGGTAATTTAGTAAGACCCCCTTGCAAAATTGGTGATATTTGATTTATCTCTTGTAAAATGCAAGATTATATTTACCCTAATATTCATCAAAGAAAATATTTGTTCTAAAAAGAATTTGAGATTATAAGCCAAATAAATCATTAACATACTATTTACATAGCAATCAATGAAAGATGATATTGTAAAGATATTCTCCTTGATTGGCTAGATGCTACTTTTGATTATCCTCATAATAAGATTTGGTGCATTTTTCACTCTTTAAGCATTTTTGGAGAAGTGTTTCTTGCAAAACAAAAGATTCATGATATTCTGACTCGAAAATTATCACTCGGTTGATGTTGGGAAATGCACAAAATCATAGATCTTTTTCTTTGGGATACACAAAGAAAAACATCTACTGCTCTGTGCACTTGCCACATCAATCAAGTATAGATCGAGTGAAAATTTTCAAGTCGGATTATCATTATTCAAAGCAAATAGTTTAAAAACTGTCAATAAATTTCAAAACATTGTAACCAATTAATTAATTTGGGGCAAAAACACTTCCATCAAAACGAATTATGTTCCCAAACAAGGCCTTATTGTTTGGAAATCAAATTTGATTTACAAATATACCCCCCCAAAAAAATTTAAATTGAAACGCATCTGCCCACTCTGCACGTTTTGGTTTGGTGAATGTTTGAGATACCCTGGCGTACTCCTTGAACTCAGTCGTCTATTAAAGACTAATAGAAAATGACCTAGATTACCTTGGCATCAACTTCTTACCAAAAACCCTTAATTTTTCTTTCAAAAATCAGGCATCTTCAAACTCTTCATCATCTATATGCAAAAGGAGTTCTAATCTATTCAGACTCATCTTAAATACATAGTTTCAACCTTGTCTTGACCTCTTGTACCCTTGACTTTTACGTTTGAAGGATTGTAGGATTGAAGAAACTAGAATCTCAAGTTTGAAGATGAGGGCATTTTGGTCATTTTCTTTACTCTGACTGAAGACTAAGGTCCAGGAATATTTCATTGGTTTGAAAAAACAAAGAGAATCCTTAACAAAAACATGGAGTGGAATGACTAAATCACCCTTAACAAAATTTTGAAGAGGAGAGAGGATTTCCATTAAAACTCTTGAACATCAACTTTAGCTATACAAGTAAATAAAAACTTACAAGCAAGTTTAAAACCAGAACAAGAACCACTGTTACCACCACATTTATCTTTTGATTTTGTCTTAATCTTTTGCTTCTTCAACCATTTCTTTGTTCTCTCTCCAACTGTTTCTTTTTTCAAAGAAAATGTGTAACTTCTTAGGTATCTTTGCCTACAAGCATAGCTTTCATGACAACTTAGTCTTCTACTAGAGTTCTTATTCACCTCACCATTAATGCTTACAAGCTTCAAGAACTCAGCATCTGCATCTGGCCATTGATACAGCTTTCTAAAGCTTATTTTAATGGGGGCTTCTGCATCAATACAACCTGCTGCACTACAACTTGTCTTCATCGTTTTTGGCTCTCTTCTAATCTTCTTCTCTACACTCTTCTTTATAACTCTTTATAAACCCAAAATTAGAAAGTTTTAGGTAATTTAGACATACCCCTCCTTGTTTTGATGAATATTTGAGATACCCCTGAGTTTTCAAAAATAATGATGTACAACGCCTCACCCTGATATATATTATATGAGAGAGTAAGGTAAATGACAACAATACCCTTTGTTAAACCTCTTATTTATATATATATATATATATATATATATGGGTCCCGTTCAGCAACAAACATTTTAGCAAAACATTTTTCAAAACATGGGTTAGAGGTTTTGGAATGGGCTGATTTTTGGTGAGGATGATCTCTACGGTGAGGAGATCATCCTCACCAAAAATCAGCCCATTCCAAAACTTCTAGCCCCAGTTTACAAGTTGAAAAATCGTGGACCGTCCATTTTTTGTAAACCAATGTCGATGAGGTTAGAAGTTTTGGAATAGGCTGATTTTTGGTGATGATGATCTCCTCACTATAGAGATCATCCTCACCAAAAATCAGCCCATTCCAAAACTTATAACCCATGTTTTGCCAAAATGTTTGTTGCTGAACATTTCCCTATATATATATATATATATATATGGGTCCCGTTCAATGGCTTACTTTTTGGCAAAACATTTATCAAAACATGAGTTAGAAGTTTTGGAATGGGCTGATTTTTGGTGAGAATGATCTCCTCACCGTAAAGATCATCCTCACAAAAAATCAGCCCATTCCAAAACTTTTAACTCATGTTTTGAAAAATGTTTTGTCAAAAAGTTAGCCACTGAACGCTACCCTATATATATATATAGGGAGCGGTTCAGCAAGCATAAAGTTTGCCAAACATTTTTCAAAATATAGGTTAGAAGTTTTGGAATGAGTTGATTTTTTGTGAGGATGATCTCTATGATGAGGAGATCATCCTCACCAAAAATCAGCATATTCCAAAACTTTTAACCCCATCAAAAGTGATTTACAAAAATTGGACGGTCCACAATTCTTCAATTTGTAAATTAGGGTTAGAAATTTCAAAATGAGCTGATTTTTGGAGAGGATGATCTCTTCACCGTAGAGATCATCCTCACAAAAAATCAGCTCATTCCAAAACTTCTAACCCATGTTTTGAAAAATGTTTGGCAAACTTTAGGGCTGCTGAACCGCTCCCATATATATATATATATATATAGGGGACGGTTCGAGGGACGTGCTGAAAACCGATTGAGAAACTGATGTTTGTCATTCGTTGGATTTAATTAATTCGACGGTTGAAAACGCGTCCCTCGTCAAATTTAATCTAATGACAAAGACTTTATCTATTTTTATAAGACTCCCTCATTTTTTTGCTTTATTTAACTAAATCCAATCCAACGAAATTGCAGAATGAAATCTCTCTCTGTTTCCTTCTCACTCGACTGATAACCCTTCGATAAACTTCGCCCTTCGAGCCCTTCAACAAGAAACCCTAAAAATCGAATGGGGATAGCTCTCTCTTCCCTCTCTTTCAATTTGTAGAAGACTCAAGGGACATCTCTCTCTCTCTCTCTCTCTCTCTCTCTCTCTCTCTCTCTCGTAGAAGAGTTTATCTATTTTTGTGACATTGTTGTTATTAGGTTCTGAGTTGTTTCCAGATGAATTGTTTGATGGCTATTTGGAAAATTTTATGCATTTTCAAGTAGAAACTACCATGCACAGTCCATAAGCTTGTATGTTCAGTCAGGGAAGGATTTCATAAGCTTCTAGGTTTAATTGGGATTTTATTTTACATTATTAGATTTGTAGAAGGATGATATGTCTCTTAGTATCAATCAGATGGAGCTTCTTTATTTTGACAGAACAATGAAAAAGCAAAATTTTTTGGTTGTATTAAGCTTTTGATCTTTATTTACAAAACCAAGTAGGTTTTAATTTTACCCTGTTAAGGTTCGAGTCACAAATTTTCTCCATATCTAGGTGGTTGCTATTACTTTTTTAGCATCCATTGCTCAAGTAGGAGAAAAAATCTGGTACGTTTTCATGATATTTCATTTGAAAGATCATCTTCAGGTCTCTTTCAAGATTCTTTAATTCTTAAACTATGTAATGATCCGACACTTTGGAGGTCCACTCCGTCTTCTTGCTTGAGTAAATGACGTTTCTTGCTACAGAACAGAAAATAGACTTGGTAAGCAATCATTGCAACAATATGCTTGAAATGATTAGTCAATGTATTGGAGGCTAATTTTACATAATACTCTATTAGGAAATTAATTTGAATACTAACGATATTGTTCTTGAAATGTAGCAGCAAATGGCACGGTCACAAGCGCATCACCTTATGGTTCCCATGCAGAAGCATTGATTTGGCGCCAACAGCTGTTCAACTGATTTCATCATCTGTAATTCCATTGCAACTAGAACTTCTCTATGTCATTCATGATACATTATTATAAGTATTTATCTGATCACAGAGATGCTTTGGAAGTTTTGGAATATCCAATTTTTGTAAATCACTTTTGATGGGGTTAGAAGTTTTGGAATATGCTGATTTTTGGTGAGGATGATCTCCTCATCATAGAGATCATCCTCACAAAAAATCAGCTCATTCCAAAACTTCTAACCTATGTTTTGAAAAATGTTTGGCAAACTTTAGGCTTGCTGAACCGCTCCCTATATATATATATATATATAGGGTCAGGTTCAAGGGCCATATGAGAAAACATATGTAAAAACTTTCGTTTTTAATAAAATTTTAAAATATGGGTTAGAAATTTTGGATTGAGCTGATTTTTTGTGAGGATGATCTCTATGATGGGAAGATCATCTAAAAAAAAAAAAAATCAGCCCAATCTGAAACTTCTAACCCCATTAAAAGTGATTTAGAATGTGGGCCGTCGATTTTTTACCAATTTTTATCACTAATTTTTAAATCACTTTTGATGGATTTAGAAGTTTCTGATTGAGCTGATTTTTTGTGAGGATGATCTTTTCATCATAGTGACCATCCTTGCAAAAAATCAGTTCAATCCAAAACCTCTAACTCTTATTTTGAAAAACGAAAGTTTTTTCATATGTTTTCTCATATGGCCCTTGAACCGCCCCCATATATATATATGGGGACGGTTCGAGGGACGTGCTGAAAACCGATTGAGAAACTGATGTTTATCATTCGTTGGATTTAGTTAATCTGACGACTGAAAACGCGTCCCTCGTCAAATCCAATCTAATGATAAAGACTTTATCTATTTTTATAAGACTCCCTCATTTTTTGGTTTATTTTTAACTAAATCCAATCCAACAAAATTGCAAAATGAAATCTCTCTCTATTTCCCTTTCACTTGACTGATAACTTCGTTTTCTTCGATAAACTTTGCCCTTTGAGCCCTTCAACAAGAAATCCTTAAAACTGAATGGGGATAGCTCTTTCGATCTGTAGAAGATTCAAGGGACGTCTCTCTCTCTCTCTCTCTCTCGATCGCCTTCTCTCTATTGATGGCTTCAAAGGGATTGGCCACCTCAAGGGACTCTCTCTCTCTCTCTCTCTCTCGTCTCTCGATCGCCTTCTCTCGATTGTATATCAGCAGAAATGAGTTGAACCACTTGAAACTTATTGATCTATATGGATTGGCCACCTCAAGCCACAAAAGTCATCTTGGATTGGAAGATGACATATGGACACCTCAAGCCACAAAAGCCATCGCAGAATTATGTTCCAAAAATATATGGCGTTGCTAGGGGTCTTCAATTGCAGTTTCATCTCATTATGCTTCTTTCTGATGTTATTGATGTTATATTGAGCACAATAAGAGGACTTAATTGTTATTGTATTTAGGTGCACAGACGCAAAGGACAACTTGTTTAATTGTTGGGACCATTATTTTGAATTTTCTTTGGTTTTGATGCTTTTCAACATAGGAAAACAATGGAATTAGTTGCATTTTTTCTTTTTTACTTGATTACTTTTTCTCTTTGGGTCTTTACTGAGTAATTGTGGTAATCTTTTTTGTTTATATAATTATTTCTTGCATAAAATTAAAAAATAATTGTTTGTAGATATTGAAAAAGAGCGAGTGTATGCATTGAAAGGATTTTTATTTATTTATTTTATTTTATTTGTTATTCACGAGAAATATTTTTGAGAGCTGAAAATATATCTTATTGTTTCTCATACCATTTTGTTCTGATTGTTGACTATATTTTGAAATCCAAAATGTTCGACGCTTTTGTGTCAATTCCCTTATTATTTATATTTGAAAGATCTATTACTCTGCATTGCATGACAAATGCCTATAATTGGGTTGTTGTTTTCCTTGAATTCCATTGTATTAAGAGTATGATTTACTAATAGGATGGACGTTCATTATTTGGTTTTCTTTATCGATATTTATAGTTGGAGTGCTGGGGCAGTTGTAAAGTTGTATTTGGCTGGAGTCAAATCCAGCAAGTTGGGCCCTTCGGTTGGGTCATTCTAGAATTAGTTTCCTTGTGATCACAAGTCACGGTATGAGATTCAATTTCTGATTGATTTTAATTTTGGATCTTGTATGACCCTTTTGTCATCTTGAAGAGTGTATGAGGCAACTTGCTTAACATAATTCAATGGTCAGTGATGAAGTTACCATTCCTTTGGATGGAGGGTTAGTAGGTTGGGTGAGGTCCAAGGATGCTTATCACTAATGTGGACGTGTATACCATTCCAAGTGAGGTGAACCATTTGACAATTAACAACTAGTTGCCATGAATTTACAGATTAAACAAGCTAATATCCTTTTTCCTACCTGGCACCATTACTACACCATTTAGAATGAAGTCGTACAAAAAAAAATACTGAAATCCAAAGTGGAGATGTTATAATCAGATCAAAGCTATAACAAGGTGACCTTGTTTTGGAAGGTTTGGGATCATCGGGGAGGCAAGTGCTTACGTCTCAAATTTTTTTGGAACCCATCATACCTAGTGAGTCCATAGGGATTCATGCAGTCCAATTCGGCTTCTTGTTTTAGCCTCGCCCCAAATCAGAGAATCAATTGTGGAGTCCATGTTCCGAACCAACCCTTTTCTTCCTTCCCGAGGGAGACATTTCCAAAGAAAATGCTGCGAGATTAACCCATGAATGGTGCCAAGTAGGTCTTGGCCCCAAATCAGAAAAGGTCTTCACCCTCTCTCGAGCATGGAATCCACATATCTTCGTTCTGCATCATTGCGAATCTGCACATGCTTCTCAACCTTCACACACACGCACAAAATGCAAAAATAGATTAGCAAAATATTGTGTAGACTCGGTACTCAAGGCCTCCTTTACTTATAACCCCTAAATATGACAGTTCCCATCACATTGCAAATTAAAAATGAATAATTAACTAAGCAGTGTTTTAAGAGGATCAGACTTCAGAAAGTTTATAAGAAAGTATATACAGAATAGGATTGGACAATCTAAAGTCTAAACCATTACCAAATAGTAAACTCGCATTCACCGCATGCTCAAGAAAAACAGTCGTTATAATCTGACGCACCCATCATAGAACCGTAAATCATTTGCTTCGAGATACACAAGAAAAAAGATATATCTCATAATGTTGTAAGTAAATACCTTTGATACCCCTCACGTTGAAACCTTGACTGAACCTCATTGACCATGGTAAAATGACCTAAATGCCAATGCTCTCACTTTCAACCTCTCGAAAAAAGGGGTCCCAAATAAAAGCATAAGTCGATCCAATTGATTTTGATTACCAAGAAAGTAACAACAAGTGTAAAAGGTAATTGACTATTAAATCGCTCTAGTTCCCATCGGAGTAAAATCGAAGGGAGCAGAGTAGGTCTAGGATCGACTAATGAAATAATAATTACATAGTTACCAGGGTGAATTTTTTCGATGTATCTAACTTCATCTCCATCCATCATTTTCAAACTCTTTCAAAAATAAATTAAATAATCCACCTCCTTTTCATATCTAAAGTCCATATTCAACTTTCCCAAAAATCTCACTTTGTTCTTCAGGTTTGAATGTTGAAAGAGAGAGAATCTTGAGGTTAAAGACGGTGGAATTTAGAGTGAAAAATCAAAGATTTTTTAGTAAGAGATATGCAGGTACTTATGTCATCTTCTTATAGTCTCTGAAAGAAGATCGTGATTGGGGATATATCTTCATTTCAAAACATAGCGGTATCTCTAATATTTGGAAAAATCATATCTAGATTTATATTAGAATTTTAAATATTTTATTATTATTTACCTTATTTGCATTCATAAACATTAAATTTTTAAGGAATGAGATAAGATATAGGTGATACATATCTAGATTGTATTTGATTTATTATCTAATAATAGAATTCATATAAGATATTTATCAAATTCAAATCCAAGTTTATATGGATTCAAAATTGATCCAACTAATATATCATAAAAATATGTATAACAATGATGAAGGAAGATATCCCATACAAGGAAGAATCAATAGCGATCCCACCTTAAAACGCCTTTTATTTTTTATTTCCTCCCATTAAATCAAATTTATAGCTAACTTTCTCATTGATCAAACAGGTTTTACATCTTTGAATCCTATTTCCCATTTGCATTAATGAATTAAAAATAAATAAATAAATAACAACTATAAAAGATAAGAAAAATGATCAGAAAATCTAGATCACGAGGCCCACTTTTTAGAACATTATCCTTATTAGAATCTTCTCATATTATTATTTGATAAAATACCACCAATTATTTTACATGATACGTTGATCCTTCATAGTTTGTTGAATATTTAAGATGCTCTGTTTTTTTTTATAATTACACTCCAGAATAGACCCTTCAACCTCGATCTTCTCATATAGACCAATGAAAAATGATCTAAAATGCTTTGGCTTTTCTTTTTGAAAATCAATCATCTTCGACCTCTTGGAGGAGGACGATGAAGATGAAGACCGTTGAGGTCATTTTATCTTTAGTCTATTAAAGAAGACTGAGGTCAAGGAGCATGTCATCTATTTGAGAACATAAGGGGATATCTCGATTATTTGGCAAAACATGGAGGGGTATGTAGTTACACTAAAAATATTTCCAATTAGGAAAACGGACCCCACTGCTTGCGACATCGTTTCTAGTGATGGGGTTTCTGAATAACGACAGACATTCTCAGCCTTCGAAACTTGGAAAGAAAAAATAAGGTGTCTTTGCAGGGAATCTTTGGCTGTTTTCAACTAGTCTGGTTGATTTTGTCTTATTATCTCTTTGGGTTTTTTTGTCTTTTTTCACAGCCTCTTGTTTAGGTGGGGCCCACTTAGTCTAAGCAATAAGGGGTGGTCCACTTTCCATCACAAAATAAGAATTCTTAATTGATCGTGATTTTTTCTAGTCTAATATTTTGATAATTTCACTTACCTCCCCCCGTTCATTTATTTATTATTTTACTCTCTTATTTAATTTTTTTTTATTATAAAAATTAAATTTTAAAATAATAATTAAAATACAACCCCCTCCCCCCACCTGAAGCATTTATTGAACTCATTTTTTCATAGGCATATCTTTGTTTATAAAATAAAATAGAGTCGTGATTTTCCGACACTCCCTCATGTGACATCGGTAAGAGTCATATAATTTTCTCGAGATACATAATTATACATTTTCATAAAAATATATAATTGTGTATCCCTAGAAAAAGAATTTATGGTTTTACTACATGCCACATCAAGGGGTGTTAGAAAATCATTACTCAAACAGAACAACATGAAAAAAAAAAAAAAAAGGTAAAATCGTCGTTATAAAAAGAATTTTAACTGTTAGGTTGACAGCAATTTGATAGAGAGAGGGTAAGTGAACCCCTTAGATAATTATAAGGAAGGTAAGTACAATTATCAAAATATTAGAGGGTTCAAATAAAATTTACCAAACTACAGGGTCAAAGTACAATTTACCCAATTTAAATTGGGTTAGCTGGAGACCATAATCTTTGTATCTTACCAAGAATCTTGCATATAATACACCGAATGGTTTAATTTTAGTGTTTTTATATACCAACGAGACCAGATCCAACCCGATTTTGTAATAAAATGAGTGTCATTAGTAAACTATTGGTTTTTGTGAATCTTATTTTTCTATGAAAATAAAATTGTTTTGACTAAATTGAATCATGGTGCGGCCAATTGGACGATTTTTCGATGCAACCATCGGTTCGGTTTTTTTAAATTTTGCTTGACTATAAAGATATAGGATTTTCAAACTTCTTTATATTTGAATTTAGTTCAAGTACATTTACTTTATGATATTTCTTCCTTAGTATTTAATTAGATTATTAATTTTATAATAAATATTATAAATAAAATAAATTTACCAATCGAGTACCCATCAGAGACAGGATTCTTATTGGATCCTAAAAATAGCTGTTTAGAGTTAACTGGACAGGAAAATGATTGGGTTCATAATGGTAGACCCAAAACGGACAAATCGATTGAGTATATTGATCAGGTAATTAGGTATACAATAATGCAGTTTTGAGGTTGTTGCTGCAAATTCAATTTATTCACCGAAAAAATAATTGAATATTGAGAGTTTCTATTGCCACAGCAACTTTTATTAACACTACCCCAAGAGTTGTGCTAATTCTTTGGTGATTTACATATGAATTGGGATGGCGTTACTAAAGTTGTTATTGGCAATAGAATCTCTCTTTGTTGATTTTAGCTTTCTTATTATGGGTTTTCATGGAAGAGTTGTAAACATTTTAGCATAAATACGGATACAAATCACCAATTAGACAGACGGACAAGTCAATTTTTCGAATGAGATTTAATATCCTATATATATATATTTCAAATTTTTGGACGAGACGTCTCAAACATATCAAAAAATTCGTTCGAGATGACTTGGTATCTGACATGGACGAGACGACACGTGAAACCGAGTTTTAAAACCATGTTCAAACTATGAGCAATGCAAGGGAAGAAAAGAAAATTTCTTCTGGAAATAAAGATTCCTAAACATATATTTCTTGAGTCAAACTTTCTATTACAACCCACAAATTAAACAACTTGAGGATAAGTTTTTTTCAAATTACAAGACGTATTTAGGATTATTTGCAGAAGACTTTATGTTGTGGATATGAGCGACATCGTTTCGGTATGGTGACCTTGTATTTAATATAAACTTGGGGAAATCTTCACCTTATAAGCCAGTTTTGTCAAGATTTGATAGGCCCATGGGTTTGTACATGGTGTTAGAGCGGGTAATCACATGGATGCGTGAGATAGGTTACAGGTGAGGGGGAGTGTGAGCTATAGTCCCATATCGGCTGGGTATCATGAGTCATGACCTTGGAATACATGTAAACCTGGGGCAATCCTCACCTTATAAGCTAGTTTTGTGATGATTAGTTAGGGCCATGGGCTTCTACAGTGGAATGACCAAAAGGCCAAATACATACCAAATAGGCAAAACTTCATGATCGGTTATCAAAATCAATATTACAATACAAATTCAAAAAAGAAAATGACGAGCACAACTATCAAGTAAGTTTACTCTCACGAAAAAAGGACATTTTGGGGAATCAAAATGCACTTTTTTTTTTGTTTCAAACTTTATACTTTTAATAATATTTTTTGAGTAGTGTTGGAGTAACCGCAAGATCATACTTTGTATCACATTTTCCTGACATGTAAATGTGTAGGAACTATACATTAGGAAAGTGTGATATGAGTTATAATCTTGAGGTCACTTCAGTATTATTCATATATATATATATATATATATTATATATATATATATATATATATATATATTTAGTGTACTCTGAGTTATTTTAAGTCCCAATTTGTTTTAGAAGGTCATGAGTATTATTTTAAGGTCAGTATGATCATTATAGTGTCTGAATCAATGCAATCCTCAAAGAATGTATATAAATATAGAGTTGTGTTGGAGTGACCTCAATTCTCACTTTGCTGACATGGAAGTGTGTAACTATAGATGCTTTTAGAAATTCTAGTCGATTTAAAATTTTACTATCTTTCGTAGTTTCAGATAGTGTGAAATGGAATCAAATTAGAAGTCTGAAAGTCTATTTAAACTATTATGGGTGATGTTTTGTATTATTCTTATTCAGATTATCAATAAACTTTGAATTTACTCGCTATGTGAAAATTGAATATTTTGACGGGTCAAAGCCCACAAATTTTAGAAATCAAATTTCAACGGCCATGGCCATTGAAAATTTTTCCTAATTTGATGGCTTAGAGCCATCAAATTTCTCCCATCCTCCATTAATTTAATGGTTTCAATCCGTTAAAAAAAAAAAAAAAAATTTGACAACGACAAATTTTACGTCTTGGTCTGTCGAATTTTATAAAATTCGACTGCCTTGGATTGTCAAATATATGCTTTTTTCACATTGTGACTTACCTTGTTTTGCCTCGTATATTCAAAGTTGCCTTGTGATTTTTATTTTGGTCAAAGGGATGAAGATAGTGATCTTCTCATTTTATCAAACTTCAATTATTTAATTTATGGGAATTAAGGTATTCGAGCCTCTTAGAGCACTTAACTAATCCTCGGTGCGTATGCAGTGTTGGCAGTTGCAACTCTCGCGTGAATTACAATTCCTCCCTTTAACTCCACCTTGCAAACATTTCCTAAGCCAAAAAAAAAAAAAACACATATCTCAAGTTCACATTCTTTATAAAATTACAAAACAAATTTATATCAACTTGAATATGGACTCTATTATTTGGTTTAAATCTTTTCCAACTTTTCATGATACCTGTTACTACTTTCAACCAATTCGACATATGGGGATTCCCATTTTAGCGAATCACTATGAATTCTCACCAAAGTCGATACAACCTCATCCATGCTTGGTCTACTCATCGGATCTCGCTTCAAGCATCCCACACTTAATTTAGCTACACCCAATGCAAGGTCCATAGGGTAGTTCCCTCTGAGATTTGGATCCATAAAATCACGAAGCTTATCCTCGAATTCTTCTCCTTCCATGATTGACATTATCGTCGCTGAAAGTAACAATTTTTTCCCATTAAACTTCATAAGAGCAGCTCTTCCCGTGATCAGCTCCAACATCACAACCCCAAAAGCATATACATCGATCTTCGGTGTGGCTAACCCGATCTCTAAATACTCGGGCGCCATGTAACCTTTAGTACCAACAAGTCTTGACGACGCAGACACATCGTCGCTCCTCTCCGTCGAACTCGCTAGCCCGAAATTTGCAATCTTGGCTCTTAAATCACCATTGAGTAGAACATTGCTAGTCTTAATATCCTTGTGAACATAAGCAGGTTTAGTGAAATTATGAAGATAGTGAAGACCATTAGCGACGTCTAAAGCAATTTGAATCCTTCGAGTCCAACTTGAAATGATCGGACAACTCTTATTACTTAACCAATTTCTTAAACAACCATATTCCATGTACTCATAAATGAGGTAGAAATACCCGTTATCTTCACAAACACCATGAAGCCCTATCAGATTGAAATGGTTGATCTTATTAAGAAATTTTACCTCTTTTGATACATCGTTTCTCATCTTTTTAATGGCTACTACGACCTCCCCACTTTCCCCACTTAACACCCCACGATACACCGAACCCTTCATCTTTGACTCAGGGCTGAAATTGTTGGTAGCAATCTTCAATTCCTCAAATTCGAATACTTTCAAGACCCGATCCGCGCTAGCGATTTTGACTAGAAAATCTTTGGGTAAAACCCATTTCTTTCTCCCCTTTGTTCTATCTAGCTTTCTTTTTTGACATAAGAAGGCAATTGTTAGAACAATACAAAGGAGGACTAGAAGGGAAGAAATGGATGCAATTCCAATACCCACATAAAGGCCTTTCTTGGATTTCTTTGCTCTTGGATTGGAAACATTGGGAGGAGAAATTATTAATGGTGGAACCTGAATTATGGTTTGGGTACTTGAAGGTTCACTAGGTAAAGGAATCAAAAGTGTCGTAATGGAAAAATCGTTGGATCATATTCAGAAAACCCGTTTGCTTCAAGCATGCTCGTTAGGTTTACATTAGACCTCTCACTTATACCATCAACACTGTCATTCCAAGTGATCGAGTAAGTTAACAAGTACTTTGTGCCATTAACTATTTGATTACTCGTCGGACATGCACATCTAAGTGGTACCCGTAGTCAGAACCCGGAATCAAATTGTATAGATTATAAGGATTCTCCTCTATAAGCGAATTGCACGAAGACAAGCCTTGATATCTATTGTTAGCAATCGTGTAGTAATTCTCGTCAAAACTTATGATATAAGAGGAATTGGCTTGATAGTTGTGGCCCAAACAAGAACAGTTAACAGGAACAATCACTTCTTTGTATGTACGGAAAATTGTGATCATCGAAACGTTGTTGATGCGAGCGAGCTCTAATGGGTCTGAAGAAGTAAAGTTGGAAATTGTGATGACGGAATTATAAGGAGGTTGAGCTTTGAAGAGGAGAAAAGCTTGGCACGACGAGTTTTCACCATTGCAAGTGTAGAGAAAATTAGGGGAAGGACTAGTTTCACCACTGCTCATGCAATCAAGTATTGAATTTCCTGAGTAGTTTTGTTGGGCTTTGATGATTGAAATGGAAAAAGAGAAGAAAATGAAGAAAGTGAGGAGAATCTGATCCATGGGTTTGGTTTTTTGAGCAGAAATGATTAATGGGTAGATGAGAAACTTGAAGATTTTAGGATGATTTTCAAGATGGATTAGTCATTAGTCTTTGAAAGTGAAGATTAGCACGTTTTCGAATTTAAAGTTGGACTTAACAACTGTGTTATTGACCATATTGATGCAAAATTTTCTCCCTTATTACAAATAAAGAATCATCTATTTTTTTTTTTTTTAAATAAGAGACTTTCAATCTGTGTTTTGGGTGAAAACTGGGGATCAAGCTAATCTTGACTAGGCCAATCCTAGAAAATTCCAATATATTAAAAAAGAATGAAGAATCTTTAGAAATTAATTAGTATTTTATGTAATAATTTAAGACTAAATTAGCTCCTGACATAAGAAACTTACCAAAATTTCAGCCCGAATTATTATTCGTGTTTCATGACAAAGAAACCTAATGTCTAGAAAGTAGATTATTTAAAGAAAAAAAAATCAACTTTAAGTGAGATATAAGGTCAAGAGTAGGGCTGTCAATGGATCAGATTGCTACCAATCCAATAAGGAATTTATTAGACCTAGACCGGATCAAATCTGTCATTTTTATTTTTTAAGACTTGGACTGATTCATATGAATCTACCAATTATTATTAAAAAAACAATTTTAATGACGGGAGTGTCCAAACTTACATCCAACTAGGAGACCAGAAGAGCCAAGGCATATGGGTCTTTCCTCCAGGCACGTGCAACACCCGCACATCACAAGCATTGGATAACTGAGGGTGCGCCCTCGCGGGTGGCCTCGAGGAAATACTACTCATACTAGGTGTTGAACTCACAGCCTACAGACACTCACAGCTTATTGGATCCGAAATTTCCATTGAGCCACCCCCTCAGGGTTAAACCTTCCAATTATTATTATTATTATTATTATTATTTTACAGATCCAAATCTATCAAGGTTAATACATCCAGGCAGCTCATCTTGGATGAGTCAAACTATTTAAATTGATTTAAATTATTTGTTAATAATTATATGTATGTATATGCATTAGAAAAACTATAATTATTTCTTATTATAAGATGAATTAGTAGATGCTCAGTCAAGAAATCTAAGTTTTCTGTAATGGTTAAAAATTTAAAATTATTAGAATAATCTTGGTTGAGTTTTCATAAACTTGATTGATAATTTTAAAATATCAGACAAGCCATCTCAGATCTCATTCAAATCAATGTGATGAACAATTCACATTGATTATCTTGCCATCTGATCGCCTCCGTGACTGGGATTACTTGGTCTCAAATTAGTTTTTAAACCAGGATCCTAGCTTTCCTGAAATATATTATAAATATTTTATAATAAAAAATATGATAAAATTTAATTAGATTTAAATACAATGTGAGTTTAGCTTTCTGTACCACTAATGGCACATTCGTTGGTTTGTATCAACCACCGAGATCCCCGTAAGGCATAAATTTTTTATTTACACCAATTTATGGAGTTTTGTGGTCTCCTATATTGATAGAGGTGCCATCTTTGTCAATTACAAATTTCACATACACAATATAAGTAATTAATGGAATTTCTTGCTATTCGCACAAGCACAACTAACTCGTTCCATTTAGACAAAGTAATATTATTATGGTAGGCACAACAACTTAATTATTATTTGCCTCCAAACTTATAATATATGTGTCCATGAAAATAACACCCACATCTGTTGGATCACAAAGAAAGCCTCTATCACTTGTTCTTTCAAATAGATTTGTTTCTAATTTCTGATTCTCAAACAAATAATTTAAATGTGAAACAAAAGTACTACATACCAAAAAGGTTCTTATTTCTACACTTGCATATAGGGGCTCTAAAGTTTTCCCAAAGATGGGAAGAGTACGGGTGGAAATGGAGGCAAATACCCAAATCAACATCCTTCGGTGTATTGAGTCTCAATACGTGCACCTTAATACAATGCAACCTAACTATCCCAACTTCGTGATTTAATCCTATTTAGCATGGTTTGATGCATCTCAATACATCTTAATAAAATACAACATAACTAGTACTCTAATACAACCAAACACACCAAAGACGATAACATTTTATTTTACATCAGTTTACAGAGTTTTGTGGTCTCTTGCTATAATATATTTTCATCCAAGTGGCATCTTTGTCATTAACAAATTTCACATACACAACATAGATAATAGAATTGATACAATTCACCCAACGACCAAGCATAACTATTATAATTCATTCCATTTAGACAAAATATAATATAAATATGGTAGACACAACAACTTTCTTATTATATATATATCTCCAAACTTACAAAGTATCAAAGATAATACACACATCTATTAGATAATAAAGGAGTCCCTGTCACTTGGTCTCGCAAATGATTTCTCATATTTTTAATTAGAGACTTTTTTCTACCATTAGATTCTCAAGTAAGTACTCTTAATAAGGACAGAAGTGAGACAACACCACACAGACTTTTATTTCTTTACTTGCATATAGGAGGGCTTTATAAAATTACTAATGGAAGCAAATACCCAAACTAAGGGTGGAAGTAAGGTGGAGGAAGAGTGGGGGTTGTAGGAAATGGAAGGACAGGTGGATAAGTTTCTGGGATGTCTGGATGAGATGGAATCTTTGGGATGTGTGGATCACTTGGAACCTTATGAATCAGTGGATGTTTCTTGATTTTGTGGATAGGTGGACATGGTTTCTTATACTTTGGAATATGATGAAAGAAGGGCTTCTTGTATTTATGATGGAGTAAGTGATGGAAAAGCTCAGGAGAGGTCTCAGTATTGACATTCTCTTTGTCAACAACCTCGACAGACTTATCTTCGCAGTAGCAGAAACCCGCCATCAATATTAAGGTCATAGAGAAGACCAAAAGGGCTGCCCTATTGAAGTGAAGAATTCCCATTTGGAAAATCAAATAAGAGAGAGAGAGAGAGAGAGAGAGGGAAGTAAGCTCACAAGTTAATTGAGCTTCTTTGTTTGTTTTTTTTTTATATTGAAGTTTTGAGTGGTCATAGCCCTTCTTATATGGAGAGTTTGGAGGGATTAATTAAAGTGTGAGCCCACAGAGAACTTAAAGTCTTATAGGTGAGTGTGAGATGGAGTGAACAATGCTCACCAATTTTGCAGCTATGAAGTCATTTTCTTCATTCAATGGGAAGGTTTCAATCTTAATTCCAAGACTTCATGACCGTAAAAGTAGAGATTCGGCAGAAGTATTACTATTGATATAACAAGTCGGAATTTGTTGGTAACGAAAAACCAATGGCACGATGCCACATGTACATAGAAAAGGGTAAAATAGGAAACCTTAATGAGTCGTGATAATCTGACTCCCCCACGTGACATGTGCTAGAACCATAGATTTTAAGCCTCACGATACACATGTGCACATCCCCATAAATATGTGCAGTTGTGTATCCCGAAGAAAAAATATCTACGATTATAGCATATGCCACATCAGGAGAATATTTTGAGTATTCCTTGTGGGGGAGGCAAAAAATCATTAACTCAACCTTGATTGCATAACCATCATCTCCCACAATTTTTTCTCCAAATCCAAATAAGCAATTGGGTGATGTTATTCAATACACGTTGTGTCGTGCCATTGGTTTAGCAGCTTAGCGCAAGTTTTTGTTAACAACAAATCTCAATTACTTGGTAACTAACATGTGAATTTTATTTGATGAAGAGGTCATTTTATTTGTGTAGTTTTGCATAAGAAGGTTTATCAAGTGGTGGCGAATGATTGTTCATTTGCTATGTAGTCGTATGACGATAAGTTAAGAGAATATGCTAATTTTTGTGTAAAAACATGCTTATTTAGTAGCAACACCAAATATATATAAAAATTGCCAATAAAAAAAAGTTTAAGAAAATATTTAGATCTGTTTGGTTCAATAATTGGTTGGACCGATGAGTTGGTTGATCCAACCAAGACAGTGAGGTCGGTCCTAATCAAATTTATTAATCCTTTAATTTTAGGGTGATTTTCATATATCCCTCCACTTTTGTGAGTTTTTGAGAAATGTGGTTTGAAACTGATGGCATGCACTCATTGAACAAGGTTTTCTCTTATAAATCAATAGAAAATGACCTAAGGGTATGTTTGATTGCACATGGAAAATAGGGTGGAAAATAAATTTCCATGGAAAATGATATTTTCAAGTGTTTGATTGCACATGGAAATGGAAATTCATTTTTCACTCCAATGAAAAAGTCCACTAAAACATGATGAAAGTGAAATCCACCCATATTTTCCATCCCCAATTCTTCTCCACTCATATCTTCTTCTTCCTTACCACTACCACCATCACACTAACCTCGTCGTCGACGTCACCGTCGCCGTCGACGTTATCACCATCTCCGGCCACCTTCTTTCTCTCTCACTTTCGCCGCCACCACCACCACGTTCTCCCCTCGCCTTCCTCATCATCTTCTTCTTCACTTACCTCGGTCGCCGCCACAACTACCATCACCACCACGTTCTCTCTTCTTTTTCCTCACTTACCACCGTCGCCATCGCCACCACATCCTCCCCTCCCTCTTCCTCGTCATATTCTTCTTCCTCTCCCCCTCCTCTCATCTTCTTTCTCCTCCTCTCCTTTTTCTTCTTCTTCTTCTTCTTTTTTCTCATATTTTTTTTTATAATTTTATCCAAGTAAAATCAAACAATGGAATTTGATTTTCCAACCCTACCTATTTTCCATCACTATTTTTCTATGGATTTTAAATTTCATGGAAAGTCATTTTTCATGCAATCAAACATACCCTAAATGTTCCTGTTTTCAACCTCTAAGCAAAGAGCCTTCTATTTTTCTTCCTAAAATCATATCATTTTCAAACTTTTCAATCTTTATAGTAAATTATTCTTAAACTATTGAACCTTTACTCGAGGTTGAATGATTTTGGGAAGAAACATAAATTTTTACTCTATATTACACTTTAGGATTAGACCAGTTTGACCCATCAATTGAACCCTTTCATTGACTAGTCCCGGTTGTAAGACATTGCCTATATATGCGGGACGGATTTAGAGAAGGGGGGGGGGGGGGGGGGAGGGATTTAACACGTAAGGATTTACATGATTTGACAATGTGCCTATGTCCACAGAACAAAACAAAACAATCACTATTTGCTCATTAGTTGTACAACCTGACAGATCTTTATTTATAAATTGAGAGTTGCGATAACATGTAAAACTTTCAAAAATAAAAAATTCTTAAAAAAATATTACACAATTACCCTTTTATAAAAATAATATTACACTTCTAATACGTACTCTATGTTGCGCAACAGAATGACATTTACACAACATTCAAAATAAAACATAAGCATCTATTATCGAGGACAGACAAGATCAATGCTGGAGTGATCTTAGTGGGACACACACAAGAGATATCTTGACATGGTTGCGCGCACATATCCATAGATGCATTTTCTATGAGATACGAGTAAAACGCATCTACAGACATGCACACACACTATGTGAAAAAATTGATGGGCCATGACCCACAAATTTTAGAAACTGAATTTTTATAGTTTAGGACCGTCGAAATTCTTGATGTTCTCAAATTTGACAGATTAGAGTTGTCAAATTTTTTCTAGTATTCATTAATTTGATAATTTCAACTCGTAAAAAAAAAAAAAAAAAAAATTAACAATGAAAATTTTGATCCTTTAATCCATCAAATTTGAGCTTTTTCACATTGGGACACCATCGCTCTGAGGTAAATCCACCGCACGGCTCTATGGACCATCTTTGTCCATGATCATCAATGATGACTATCTATCAATGAGTACCTATTAAAATGGTACGTACTTTTGTACACTCACCAGCTTGACCATGTCAACAGGCCTTTAGTGCATTATTGTCTTTCTTTTTCAGCCAGTTTCACTTGGATGGGACATTGGACTACAGACCTGAACGACCACATCCTTCTCAATTGGGTCATTTTCCCACCAGATGGTAACCTATAAATTTTTCTACATGATTTCGACCTAACCCTCCGCACGTTCTGCTGAATATTTGAGATTCGACACATGCTTTGAAGCCCTCATTGATATCTTCTTTAAGATTAACATCAACCAAATGCCCTCATCTTCCAAAAATCCCTTAAATTCTTTTTTTTTTTTTAATTGGTCATATCTAATTTTGGGAATAAGTTTTACCCTCCTTAACAGGCACTATGTGAAAAAAGCCCATATTTGATGGTCACAACCCGTCAAATTTTGAGAAATTTGACGGACCATCCCATCAAATATGCTCGTCAAATATTTTCTTGTAGAATTTTTTTTTTTTGACGGCCCTAAACAATCAAATTATTTGAGGATAAGCTTTTAAAAAAACAAAAGAATTACATAGTCTATGACCGTCAAATATGGAGATTTAACAAACAAAGGGAACAAAAAGCAGTGTAAATTACCATTTTTGGCAATGAATAAGGAAAATTCCCATTCCAGTAAACTGTTCATTATAATTCAGAATAAATACCTATGATCTCGCCGTTCAAAATCAAACGATATTTGACTTTAAAAGTTACAATATAACTGATTTATTATGTAGAAAAGGAAATACTTTTCTTATAAGGATTTATTTGACTTTAATATAAACTAGTTTTTTTATATAAGGATTATTAGGAATATCATATAAACAATATTTCATCTAAAAAAATATTTTGCAGCTCAATCATAATTATTCAGACTCAATCATGGTAGCTCAGATTTCACAATATAGGATTAAGAGACTGTTTAGGAGAAAATGTTTAAAGAGTGGTAATGGTAAGAAAAATGAAATTAGATTGATTGCAGCATCCTCTAACTAATCCCCTCATCGAGCATCCAGTTACCAACATCCACCACCTTGGCAGCTCCTTAAATGTGAGGAATTTGATAACAAATCAACAAAGCAATTAATGCAATAATCAAATCGAGAATAATTAAAATATTACCTTAATGCACTAGTAAGGGATGATGACCTTGACAAAGATGTTGGTGACCATTTTATTGATGAAACGTCAGATAATAAGGATGCCAACGAAGATGACATTGAATTTTTATTATTTTGACCAGATGATGGTTCCTAATTTGGATTCATGATTATATTGTTTTCTATATTTTGAATAATATAAATTTTAAACATGTCGTGGGAATTGATATTAATAAGGATTAGGTGATTTATTATTATAATTTAATATGAGATTTGACAATATAATATGACAACACCACTTAGTAGCAACAAGCCCACAGCCTTAACCTTAATTTGAAAATTTTCCCCCCCAATTTTATTGCAATTGTGCTGAGCATATGCTTTCGATTTCATAGCTTAGAGTAGAAGGGAAACAAGGGCTGGGCTGTCAGGGGAAGAAAATGACAAAAAATAAAATAAAATTGAAACCTTAATTTTTTGAATGAAATTATGAAAAATTAGTGAATAATATATTGAAAATGGCTAATTTAGTTGGTACCTGGGGTGAAGTCCACATTGTAGCCATTGTTCTTCTGCAAACAAGCGCATGCGAAGAAATCGGCTTTGGCCTGATATTGCTTTAGAGTTGAAGTGTAAGCTCCTCCATTCCCTTCCATCAATACCTTAACTTACAAGGAAAAATGTCAATGATGAGGATGAAGATTTGTTCTGTTCTGTTATGGATGTGTCTTGTATTCTATTGGTAGAATAAGCAAGTTCAGCTCTGCACTCATTTTAGTATTTCTACTTTCTAGGAGGAAAGTGAAATTTAGGCAATCTTGTAGAAACATGCTCTCTGTAAAAAAGGGGATTGATTATACCTTTGAAAGAAGAATTTGTAAACCAACATATTTGTTGTCCCAAGAGAATTCAGCAACTGCCCATTCAGTTCCACCCAAGGATACCGCATTATCTACCACATACTTTAGATAGTATTCTTCACCCGTTGCTCGATATAGCCAACCAGCAGACCATAGCAGTTCATCCTGAAGTTCACCATCACATATATATAGTATTAACCAAATAATGAGAAAAAAAACTGTTGATGGTGAGGATTAATTTCTTACCGAATAACCAGATTCTGAAGCATAGAACTGCCTAGCACTTGTAATTGACTCGTCATACCGACCTCTAAATCTATCCGCAAATGAGAAAAGCTGCAATAATTTCTTAAGAATTAAGCAAATTTTTGCAATGCAAATGATTTGCATTATGTAACCAAGCATATATCAGTAAAATGAAGAGCAATCCTGACATGGAGAAGGTTTCCATTCGTAGGTTATTCTTTGTAAATAAGTTCATCCATCATCTCTCTCCAAAGCGATAGATTCAAGATAAGTACATGATATGTATTGAACATTACCAAGGTTAACTACATGAAAAAATACAAGAGAAAAATGGGGGAAAAAAAAAAAGAAAAAAGAAAAAGAGAGGTAACAACTTAGATTTAAATAATGTCATAGTCAATGTGACTAAACTGTTTTTGAGACATGAACACACTTTTCCTTTTTTTTATGAATACGTGAACACACTGGCGTTAACACTTTCATTAGATCTTTAAACTTTTTTCAAGGGAGTCAAGACCTAAGAAGCATGTATGCCTCTTTCTCATTATGGTGGACCTGAGAAGAATTCTTTTTTCAATCCAATGAGAAGAAAGGATGACATTTTCCACTTAGGCAATATGTATGAAAAATAATTACATCTAATAAATATCAGATATTAATAAGAATCAAAAGAAGTATCAAACCAAGTATAGAAGAAATGATAATAGGCCAATCGATTTACCAATTTGGTGGAACATGTCACGTGGTAGCCATGCAATGAAGATTTGACAAGTCACCAACTTTTCATGTACTATAAATAAAGTTTTTTTTATTTTTTTTTAAGATTAAGGTGGGGTTAGGCAGACCCTCAACCAGAAAACAATGGACTACAAACGATCATAAATGTGCCCACTGGTATCTTTACAAAGGAGCCTCATTAGCTCACTAGGGATGTTCATAGGCTCCATAACAGCTCTGCCTAGGGAGAGGAGGAAGGAAGAAAGGAAATCAGTTGCTTGGTTGCACTCTCGGAAGCAAAAGTTGAAATCTATCCTGAGGAAATGAGTTGCTATGGCTCTAATTTCTTTTATCAGTCTCTTCTCTTTCGAAGGAGCTTCGCACTCACCCTTGATACAATCAATCGTTAACTTTTAATCAGCTCTAACTTTCATCAGAGTGGATGTTAAGCTCAGCAGCAATTATCAGCCCCTTCAACATGGCTTGTAACTTGTGTACCAAAATTGACTTGGCATAGGTGTTTTCCGCGAGGGCTCTAATGGCCCCACCATTGCTATCTCTAATGATAGGGTGCATCTCATGCACCTCCATCCATCATTCCTCACTGTTTTAATGAGTGGAAAATATCCATAGAACATGCAAGCAAAACAGATGAAAAAAGAAATAATAATACATTTCAGCAGAAACAACAAATTAAATCTACAAGAATGACAAACATTTTGGGCATTCACTTTATATTCTTCTCTTATTAAGGATGTATTCCCTTTCTATTTTAGAACAAACCTACTTAGAAGTTTGCTTGATTTTGGGGGTAAAGGAAAAAAAAAAGGAGAGAAACTATCACTTGAAATGGAAATGATTTGAAAGTCATAACATAACACCCACATTAGATCATAATCTTGCATTTAAAATTTCCATACTGAATTGAAATCAATATTTGGTGGTGTGGACTGTTACAGAAGGATGTTTCTATGTGAAGAATATGGAGGATGTGGTCATGTTATGATTATTTTAGCTTTCCTGTATGCTATCTGTTTTTTCCCCCAAGTTAGTTATTAGGAAATCTTTTCAAATCACGCGATCCAAAAAGATGAATCATGAATAGAATCAAATCCCACTCCTTACAACTTTTACTATTCGACGACATTACCAATATATATCTAGTATTTCAGATTGGAAACAAGAAGGACAGTGACTGAAGAATGCACTAATAAGGAGAGATGGTATAATGTTCTGCGTTGACGAATATGTGAATAGGATTATTAATAGATCGAATCAAACTTAAAATCCAATCCAATAACTTTAGGTCTAGATCAAGGATTTGGATTTCGAAAAATATATGATACAAGGAGGTTCCAACCCAACATTGATTCTAGGTCAACTATGTCTCAAAAATTGTCACAAAGTTGAATTATAGGTTTAAATCGACAAGGGAAAACTTCCAAAATTGTTGAAAACAATAAAAAAATATATATATGAAAAATTATGAAATATATATAATGAAAATTCATAAAATCTAACTAAAACATAAAATCAAATCTTAAGTTGAAATTTGTCAATTCTAAATTCTAACTTCTAAATTCAAAATTAACAAAAAACATTAAATCCGAAAAAAGCTAAAATCCAAAATCTGTACCGTTTCAGATCGTGCAACAAAGATCTTCCCCAAGCTGTTCTCTGTCTCACATGCTTCCTGCAACATAAAAAAGTAAAGAAAATTCAGAGATTGAAGAGCTCTAAAGCTGCTAAACAAAGAAAATTTTCCCTCCATTTTATAATCAGATTAAACAAACCATAACTTCTCAAAATCTCACTGTAGAATATCTACTTGAATCCAAGGAGAAAGAAAAAAAATGGTGAAAACATTCAGATCTAATCATATCAAAACACTCAGATCTATGAAATCATTTGGATCCTTAATCAAATTTTTATTTGTTTTTAGATTTTGTTTCGTGTAAAATTAATACATTTGGGAAACAAAAAATCAAAATTAATATATTTTGTGAAATCCAAAACCCTAGATCTCATCCTCATCAATCTGAACAACGCTATGAATCCATTAACCTAAGAGAGAGAGAGAGAGAGTCACCTTAAAAAAACAACAGATCACTCCATCGTTTTCAATCTTGAGAGATCGAGAGATCACTTCGAGCGATCAAATAGAGAGCGATCGAGCGATAACATGGATCCAGAGATGAGATCGATATAGAGATGAGATCGAGGGAGGCAGGGAGAGAAATCGATCGACAGTGAGAAAGCAATGGAGAGGTCGATCGATTGAGTGAGATAGAGTGAAAGGCAGAGAGTGAGAGGTTGATCGATCGACTGTGAGAGAGAGACAGTAAGATTCGACTGTGAGAGAGGGAGAGAAACAGTAAGATTCGACTGTAAGAATGAGTGAGATAGAGAGAGAGGCAGAGAGTGAGAGATTGATCGATCGATCGACAGTGAGAGAGAGACAGTAAGATTCGACTGTGAGAGAGGGAGATAAACAATAGGATTTGACTGTGAGAGAGGGAAAGAGATTTTCGGGTTTAAAATTCGACGGGCCAAGCCCAACAAATTTTTTTAGAAAAATATGTGACTTTCACGTAGTGAGGTCTTCTTTAAGATTAATGGAAGATGAGTTAGATGCTCTCGTAACCCCCAGGGATTGCCTCAATGCTAGTTTTGGATAGATAAGCAATTAATGCCCGTATGTCGTGAGTTTGATTACTCAATATGAACATTAACAGGTCACCTACGAGGGTGCACCCTCATTTACTTGCATGTGATGTGCAAGCATTGCATGTGCCTTGGGACTAGGGCTTGAACGAGTCTATATACAAGCCTGATCTGTTGTCTATAGGAATATCCAATTATCAAAAATAGAAAAAAAGGTCAATTACTCTTATATTCAATATCTAGTCAAAATTCTTTGATTTTTCTTCATAAAATCAGTTATTTTTAATTTCTGGGATAAAATATTTTACCCTTAATTTCAACCTTATGTATCTATCTAATTCAATGTTTAAACCTTGAGAACAAGATAAAATTTTTGGAGAAATGATAGACAATGGAATATAAGATTAAAAAGTCAAGGATTTTCTACTAGAAGTTAAAACGAGGATGGATTGAATAAATTATAAATAATTTATCATACAAGACAAAGAATTCAAAAATAATAAATTTTTGAGGGAATCAAGGATATTTTATTAGAAGTTGAAGATAAGGGAGTTTAGGTCATTTTTCATTAACTTATGAGAAATGACCATGATGAGGTCCACGGAGACGTATATCATTATATTAGTTTGGAGACGTATATCATTATATTAGTTTGAAAATATAAAGGGTATTTTCGAGTATTCATTAAACCATAAGGAGGTATCTTTAAATCACCAATATTTATAGGGGTTAAAATTTTGTTTTCTCAATTTAATTTAGACATGGCCACCTGTGGATCACGATCCAGGACATGAAATTATTAAAGCTAACCCATTTGGGGGGAAAAATAAAGGTGTGCTGACGTGTAATATCTATATAAGGTGGTCCTCAACTCCTCTCCAGCATACACGTGTGGCAGCCGGCAAGGATGGCCATGGCCACGTGGTAGCTGTGGTCCAATGTGACAAGATCGTTTAAATTATGACACGTGTTTGGACTATAGAAAAACCAGGCTGTTCGGTGGGATTGTGGGGGCCCAATTTTTGCAGCTTGCGATTCATGGCTGCAAAAAGCCTAGAAGGTTTGGATGGGCCTTTTGATTTGGGCTGGTTACCCAAAACGGTTAGTTTTATATTTCTCATGCGTTTGGAAAACCGGACCGGGCTCGTGGTCCAACTTAAGAAAGTCCGATCAAATCCAATGATACCTAATTCATTGGTTAACTCGGTTCGTAGTTTTCTACTCTAAAAGGAACCCGGTTCATATGGGTAGACAAAGAGAATTCGTTTCTTGGCACATATATATATAAATTCAAGCATGCAAGTTACAAGAACACTTGTAATGTTGAAAATTTCGAAGAGTGAAACAAACAAACAAACAAAAATCTAGATTTCCTTTCCTTTTATATAAATAAATGAGAAAGGAAAGTGAAGAGGCACAAACAAATTTCTAAAGAAAATAAATTATATCTCATTTTTTGTTTTTCGAATACAATGAAAAAATTCAAAAAACCAAAATGTTTGGGTTTGCAAATCGTTGGAGAATCTTGGGTTTTGGAATTAGACTTAGATTCGGGTGTTGTGCCATTTTGAGGTGTCTATAATTAGTACGAGTCCATTGTATTTCACAAACCTAGTACGAATCCAACGATAAAAATTCACTAAATCAAAATGTTTGGGTTCTCAAATTGTTAGAGAATCTTGGATTTTGGAGTAGGGCTTGAATTCGGGTGTTGTGCAATTTAGGGGTGTCTATAATTAGCACAAGTCCGTTGTCTCAGAAACTACTTCACTTCATATTGGTTCCTAATCGAATTTACTAACTAAATGTGGACTTCAACTAGATTAAGAGATTAGGCACAAGTATTTATATTCTATAGTACAACAGCTCATTGGTATTGCTTAAAAAAATGAATGAGGATCACTCAATATGAACCAATTTGAAGAAGCTTTAGAAGAAAAAAAAAAGTGGTATTGTTTGTTTCATAGATGACGTGAACAAAAGGACACTCTTAAAGGCTCGAAGATGCTCTTTCGCCCACCATGGAGGGGCCTAATCATCTTCCAAAATATTGTATCACCACTTGAGAATTCGATAGAACTCTTAAGCGTGGTTTTAAATCTTGTCCGAGACCGAGACGACTCGTCCGATACATCTCAGTATCATCCACCAACAAGATGGATAGACAAGTCAAACGTATCGAACAAGATTTAAAATCACGGTTCATTTGTCTCATTCTTGAACAAGACGACTCAAACGTATCGGAAAACTCATCCAAGACAACTCAGTCACGTTCATGAACGAGACGAGACATCAAAACATTTTTAAAACCGTGCTCTTAAGATTCTTCACTTCTATCCCGATAGCATTCTCGATGCCCTTACCAATAGCTGGGATTTCGCAAAATGGGACTGCAACGAATCCTTCCAACCATCAAACACCATGAACAAAAATGTGTCATGGTTTCTTGAAATTAAAACTATGAATGGCTCTTCTTCTAAGGCTAGCTTTTGGTAAACTGAGCCCATGTTTTCAATTAATTCAAGTGTATTTGTATGGGCTCTTCCACCAATTCAATTCATGTTCTCGTTTCGTCTTCCTTTCACTTTTTTAGAACTTTCAACTTGAATGTTATTAGTTTTCGTCGCACACGATCATTACATCTCAAGGCATCTTAATTATGCATCACGAGCCCAAGAGGGCTGAAGATGGCGACAAGGGCTAATGTGAGGAAGCTGAAGGTGAGAATGGACTCAAAGGTGGGAGTTGGGTGTATCAAGAGATTGATCTTGATTGCAGGAAAAGTCGGTGAAGTCAAAAAAACATGGTTAAAACGTAGGGAAAAAATTAAAAAATGTATATATGTTCAAAAATATAGAAATATATATTTCATACATTAAATGGTAAAATAATATTAAATAAAATTATAAATTTACAACAATTGAACAAGTAAATGAATAATTAGTTTAAAATCAACTCATAGGATCATACAGCTTGAGAGGATAATTTAAAAAACAAATTGAGGACAAAATTCTTGTGAACTTTGAATTTTTTTTTTTTTTTTTCAAAAATAGTTTTTTTTCATAGTTGAATTTTAATTTTAGGTTTGGGAGCCATCCATTTTCAAAACCTTGGATCAAGTCCAAAAGAAATTGTTCTTCGAGTTTTTTTTTTTTTAGTGGATCTGACTTTTTTTATATAGAGAGCTGTAGTGTCGGATTGCCAATGTGGCAATCCATTTGCGCTCAACGACCCTTGTGTATTTAAAAAAAATGACGCGTTGACACATATGCAGTTTGTATTCAGCTGACGCGGCAAGGGCACAGAATTGTAGATCTTTTCCTTGTGTATCCCGAAGAAAAATAGGTATGATTCTGTGCCTTTGCCACGTCAGTCGCATACAGACTGCTTACATTTATCACGACTCTTAAAACAATCCAAAGTTGTGTGAAAACTAAAGCCACCATCTTGAAAAATGGCAATCTTCACGCTTAGTCACGATTATTCACCTATTAAATTAAATAAGTCATTTTCTTCAAAATATCATCGATTTTTTGAAAAAAGACGTGATTTAATCAGCTCGTGAGAATTTCCTGATTTTTTTTAAATAAAACAGTGATTTTTATCACTACGTATCCCCTTAAAAAAATAAAATAAATAAATTCCAACCATTAAAACATGAAATTCATTTTTCAAGATCTATATTAGAAACATGGGATGTATCCTTGAGTATTGGATTTCATGTTTTAATGGTTGGGATTACATGTTTTTCTGAGTCATTTTCATAAATCTACGTATCTTAATTTGTAAATATATTCATTTTTAATTTTATTTAATTTTTCCCTTAAATTCTTGTACAGTAAATCTTACATAAGGGCGTTGTAAGAGTAACCTCAAGATTGGATGTCATATCACATGTATCAATGCGAAAGTGGATAGGAATTATAAATGCTTTTTCACTTATATCTTGGTTAAATAAATTTTTATTTAAAAAAATCATTAACTTATATCTTTAGTATAATAAATTATAACTAAGCTAAAATTTTAAAAGATAATATGTTAATTTTTTGAAAGGAAAAAAGATTTCTATTGACTTGAAGTACTTTTTTTTCTCGTTCAATCTTGAGAATCAGAAGTGATGTGTACCCATGTTTTTTCACGGTTTCAGTTCCATTAATTTTGGAAATGAACCCAAAATTGACAAGAATCGAAACGGAAACGAACCATTGACACCCTTATCATGATCTATAAGAATATTTAAAATTTTCTAATTAAGAAATGTCAACTAGTTAAAGAATCCTAGGCTACAGTTAAGTAATTCATATTTTTTTATAAGATGATTAAATACTCTCCTAAATTAGGAGATATAATTTTGGGTAATTTAGTAAGACCCCCTTGCAAAATTGGTGATATTTGATTTATCTCTTGTAAAATGCAAGATTATATTTACCCTAATATTCATCAAAGAAAATATTTGTTCTAAAAAGAATTTGAGATTATAAGCCAAATAAATCATTAACATACTATCTACACAGCAATCAATGATAAATGATATTGTAAAGATATTCTCCTTGATTGGCTAGATGCTACTTCTGATTATCCTCACGATAAGATTTGGTGCATTTTTCACTCTTTAAGCATTTTTGGAGAAGTGTTTCTTGCAAAACAAAAGATTCATGATATTCTGACTCAAAAATTATCACTCGGTTGATGTGGGAAATGCACAAAATCATAGATCTTTTTCTTTGGACTACACAAAGAAAAACATCTACTATTCTGTGCACTTGCCACATTGATCGAGTACAGACCGAGTGAAAATTTGCAAGTCGGACTTTCATTAATCAAAACGAATAGTTTAAAAACTATCAATAAATTTCTAAACATTGTAACCAATTAATTAATTGGGCAAAAACACTTCCATCAAAACGAATTATGTTCCCAAACAAGGCCTTATCACTATGTGAAAAAGGCCCATATTTGACGGTCTTCGCCCGTCAAATATTCTCTTGTAGAATTTTTTTTTTTTGACAGCCCTGGACTATCAAATTATTGGAGAATGGACTTAAAAAAAACAAAAAGAAATCCATAGAGTATGACCTTCAAATTTGGAGGTTTAACAAACAATAGCACGGTCCTCTAATTCACCAATCACAATGAACGAAATAATAAAAAAAAAAAATCAGAAAAAGATAAAACAAAAGAAAAATTATAAAACAAGTTCCAAATTAAACTAAATAACCCAAAATTAATATACATGAAAACCTCTTTGTTAAGATCGAAAGTTCTGTCGAAGCTACAAATAACGGACAATAATTAAACTAAATAAGACTAAATGATATTGAAATTACTGGATCGGCAACATCTTTGGTGGAGGTCGGTGTTGTTATCGTTGTAGATTGGGGAATGAACCCTTGTGCTTCACGTGCCGCTTTTTCCTTGACCTTTTTCGCCCTTTCCAACACATCCTCCTGCATGCAGTATTTTATTGCAAGAAACAATAAATCAATCTCTTTGGCAACCAAACCAGGCAGAAGCGACATGGCCAAATCCAATAGTTGGGCCCTGCATTAAGAGGTATAATGCTTAAAAACTTCTAACCCATATTTTGAAAAATGTTTGGCACCAAACTTGGCAAACTTTAGGGTTGTTGAACCGTCCCCTATATATATAGAGGGTGGTTCATGGGACATATGTAAAAACAATGATTTTCAAAATATGGGTTAGAGGTTTTGAGCTGATTTTTTATGAGGATGGTCACTATGATGAGAAGATCATCCTCACAAAATATCAGTTCAAGCTGAAACTTCTTAATCCATCAAAAGTGATTTATAAATTATTGACAAAAATTGGTAAAAATCAACGATCCACATTCTAAATCACTTTTAATGGGATTAGAAGTTTCAAATCGGACTTAATTTTTTTTTCCGGTTGATCTTCCCATCATAAAGATCATCCTCACAAAAAATCAGCTCAATCCGAAACTTCTAACCCATATTTTGAAAATTTATTAACCTTCCCATATATATATATGGGTAGCGTTCAATGGCAAACTTTTTAGCAAACTTTTTGGCAAAACATTTTTCAAAACATGAGTTAGAGGTTTTTGAATGGGCTGATTTTTGGTGAGGATGATCTCTACAGTGAGGAGATCATCCTCACCAAAAATCAGCCCATTCTAAAACTTCTAACCCATGTTTACAAGCTGAAAAATCGTGGACCGTCCTTTTTTTGTTGCCTGTTTTTTATGGGATTAGAAGTTTTGGAATGGGCTGATTTTTGGTGATGATAATCTCCTCACTATAGAGATCATCCTCACCAAAAATCAGCCCATTCCAAAACCTCTAACTCATATTTTGAAAAATGTTTTGCCAAAAAGTTTGCCATTGAACGCCCCTATATATATATATATATATATATATATATATATATATATATATATATATATATATATATGGGACGGTTCGAGGGACGTGCTGAAAACCAGCTGCGAAACAGACGGACGAGAGACGTTAGATTTGAGAAAACGGACGGCGCAGATGGTTCAACACGTCACTTCCAACTAAAGAAACGGAATTTCTTTTATTTAAAAATAACTCCCTCCTCTTTTCTGGTATTCTTGAAATTCACAAAACTGTCTTTCATTATCAGCTTCGTCATTTTCAATTTCATCTGTACTTAACGAAACATGTTCATCTGAGAACTAAACATTATCAGCGTTGGAGACATCGATCTCATTTCGATAAAGACTAACACTATCACCATTATTGTTATCGTTATCCTCTCCAATAATTTCCAAAGTATCTGATTCATTAACAACTGCTTCCTTATCATTATCTTTACTAGAAACAACCTCTCTTATGAAATAAGCTTCACCTGAATTATCAAGGTTCATATGGAAACTGGTTTCAACACCATTTACAGAGATTCCAATGATCTTCTTGACGCCTTTGAGAACACCTTGAAATTTACCAAATCTCACATACCAAGGTGTGCTATGGTAGGAACCATCCTCCTGTCCAACAACAATTACATCAACGGCTCCACCGAATGGATGAAAAGGAATAGAAACAGAATACACACTCTGGGAAATTAGGCTCCGGACTTTACCAACCACATTCATCTTGTCTTTCCTTCTAGCTAATAACCCAGAAATATTTTTAAATATCGTTGCAAAACCCTAAAAGAATCCTTAAATATCAATCTTGTCTTGGATCGATGCAGATTAACATAAATTCCAAGTTTCCAACAACCAAACTACAGAGGAATCATGTATTCTTTTGTTTCCTTTTCTTTCGATTACAACTATTAATATCTGCATGTAAAAGATAAAAATTGCAAGAAATAAGCAATGACTTACAAGATTAATCCAAATACCAATAATCCACACCATGGAACACAAACAGAGAGTTGTTTTTTCTTTCTGTCGAGTTTCAATGAAACAGAGAGTTGTTTTTCCAAAAAAAAAAAAAGGAGAAACGAGGGAAAAGTCAAGGCAATCAGCGAAGGGTTCGAAGGAAACGAAGAGATTTGGATTTACAGAAGAGACGAAGAGACGAAGGAAACGAAGAGACGAAGAGATTTAGAGAAGAGACGAAGGGTTGGGTCGAAGGAAAACGAAGGTTGGGTCGTCCGTTGAGTGAGAAAACGAAGGGTGTTTAATGAAACAGAAATAATGGGTTTTCAGCCGAAGGTTGAGTTCATCTTCTTCGTTGAAAAACCTTATGAAACAACAACGTCTGTCGAGAGAGAGAACGAAAAAACAAAGATCGTTAGTTTAAAAAAAAAAAAAAATGAAAAATCAGAAAAGAGGAGGGAGTTAGTTTTAAATAAAAGAAACTCTGTTTCTTTAGTTGGAAGTGACGTGTTGAACCATCTGCGCCGTCCGTTTTCTCAAATCTAACGTCTCTCGTCCGTCTATTTCTCAGCTTCTCAGCTGGTTTTCAGCACGTCCCTCGAACTGTCCCCATATATATATATATATATATATATATATAGGGAAATGTTCAGCACCCTAAGTTTTACCACACACTTTAACAAACGTTTTTTGTCCTACATGGGTTAGAAGTTTTGGAATGGGCTGATTTTTGGTGAGGATGATCTCTATGATTAGAAGATCATCCTCCCCAAAAATCAGCCCATTCCGAAATGTTTAGCCCCATGTTTACAAGTTGAAAAATCGTGGACCGTCCATTTTTTGTAAATCATTTTTGATGGGGTTAGAAGTTTTGGAATGAGCTGATTTTTGGTGAGAATGGTCTCCTCACCATAGAGATCATCCTCACAAAAAATCAACCCATTCCGAAACTTCTAACTCATATAGGACAAAACGCATTTGTTAAAGTGTGTGGTAAAACTTAGGGTGCCGAACGGGACCCATATATATATATATATATATGGGAGCAGTTCGATAGCCCTAAAGTTTGCCAAGTTTTGTGCCAAACATTTTTTGTAAATCACTTTTGATGGGGTTAGAAATTTTGGAATATGCTGATTTTTTGTGAGGATGATCTCTACAGTGAAGAGATCATCCTCACAAAAAATTAGCTCATTTTGAAACTTCTAACCCTAGTTTACAAGTTGAAAAAATTGTGGACCGTCCAATTTTTGTAAATCACTTTTGATGGGGTTAGAAGTTTTGAAATAGGCTGAGTTTTGGTGAGGATGATCTCCTTATCATAGAGATCATCTTCACAAAAAAGGAGATCATCCCCACCAAAAATCAGCTCATTCAAAAGCTTCTAACCCATATTTTGAAAAATGTTTGGCACCAAACTTGGCAAACTTTAGGGCTGCTAAACCGTCCCATATATATATATATAAAAGAAGATCGCTACTTGTTCTTGCATAAATTATTTCAAGTTAATTACTCATTTTCTTCTTTTACTTTGCTTTTTAAATTATTGTGAGAATAGAATTGATTGTTTTTACCCTAGATTGAGTTTGTCAATTAAATTAAACATCAAATATGACGTTTTTGGTCTAAAATATTAATTTTAAAATTTTTTAAAGAATGGAAATATAGAGTTAGTAATTCAATGAAAGTTTTTTATATATTTTTTCCAAATTGAAGAGGTAGGGAAAAATCAACATTATTTACTAGATGTTGAAGGAAAGGGTATTTTGGTTATTTTCTATTAGTTTCTGAAGAAGACCATAGTCAATAATATCAATTTGAAAACGAAGGGGGCATCCCTAATACTCACCAAAAAAGGAGGAGCTGTGGACCATCCATTAATTACTACGTGGCAAAATCTCGGGGCCATAACACATTAAATTTAAGCCCAACGGCTGATTTACTCTTTACAAAATATGGATAATTTAGGCATATCTCATAACGTTGTAAATACCTTTGATACCCCTTACTTTGAAACCTTTACTGAACGTCATTGACCATGGTAAAATGACCTAAATGTCAATGCCCTCACTTTCAACCTCTCGAAAAGAAAGGGGTCCCAAATAAAAGCATAAGTCGATCCAATTGATTCTGATTACCAAGAAAGTAAGTACAAGGGTAAAAGGTAATTGACTATTAAGTTGCTCTAGTTCCCATCAAAGTAAAATCAAAGGGAGCAGAGTTGATAGTAGGTCTAGGATCAACTAATGGAATTATAATTACATAGTTGCTAGGGTGAATTTTTTCGATGTATCTAACCTCATCTCCATCCATCATTTTCAAACTCTTTTTAAAAATAATTAAATAATTCACCTCCTTTTCATATCAAAAGTCCATATTCAACTTTCTCAAAAATCTCACCATGTTCTTCAGGTTTGAATGTCGAAAGGTTTGAATGTCGAAAGAGAGAGAATCTTGAGGTTAAAGATGGTGGAATTTAGAGAGAAAAATCAAAGGTTTTTTAGTAAGAGATATGTAGGTACTTAGGTCATCTTCTTGTAATCTCTGAAAGAAGACCATGATCGAGGGATATATCTTCATTTCAAAACATAGGGGCATCTTTAATATTTGAAAAAATCATGTCTAGATTTATATTAGAATTTTAAATATTTTATTATTATTTACCTTATTTGCATTCATAAACATTAAAATTTTAAGGAATGAGAATAAGATATTGGTGATACATATCAAGATGGTATTTGATTTATTATTTAATAATTGAATCCGTATAAGATATTTATCAAATTCAAATCCAAGTTTATAGGGATTCAAAATTGATCAAGCTAATAAATCATCAAAATATGTATAACAATGATGAAGGAAGATATCCCATTTAAGGAAGAATCAATGGGGATCCCACCTTAAAACACCTTTTATTTTTTATTTCCTCCCATTAAATCAAGTTTATAGCTAACTTTCTCAGTGATCAAACAGGTTTTACATCTTTGAATCCTATTTCCCATTTGCATTAATCAATTAAAAATAAATAAATAAATAACAACTATAAAAGATAAGAAAAATGATCAAAAAAACTAGATCACGAGGCCCACTTTTTAGAACATTATCCTTATTAGAATCTTCTCATATTAGTATTTGATAAAATACCACGAATTATTTTACATCATACGTTGTTCCTCCATGTTTTGATGAATATTTAAGATATTTTGTTTTTTTTTTTTAAATTACACACCAAAATAGACCCTTCAACCACGTTCTTCTCGTATAGACCAATGAAAAATGATCTAAAATACTTTGACTTTTCTCTTTGAAAATCGATCATCTTCAACCTCTTAGAGGAGGAGGAGGATGAAGATGAAGACCACTGAGGTCATTTTATCTTAAGTCTATTAGAGAAGACTGAGGTCAAGGAGCATGTCATCTAGTTGAGAACATAGAGGATATCTCAATTATTTGGCAAAACATTCTCAGCCTTCGAAACTTGGAAAGAAAAAATAAGGTGTCTTTGCAGGGAATCTTTGGCTGTTTTCAACTAGTCTGGTCGATTTTGTCTTATTATCTCTTTGGTTTTTTTGTCTTTTTTCACAGCCTCTTATTAGGTGGGGCCCACTTGGGTCATAAGCAATAAGGGGTGGCCCACTTTCCATCACAAAATAATAATTCTTCATTGAATGTGATTTTTCTAGCCTAATATTTTGATAATTTCACTTACCTCCCCCGTTCATTTATTTATTATTTTACTCTCTTGTTTAACTTTTTTTTTTAATTATAAAAATTAAATTTTAAAATAATAATTAAAATACAACCCCCTCCCCCAAGCATTTATCGAACTTATTTTTTCATAGGCATATCTTTGTTTATAAAAAAAATAGAGTCGTGATTTTTGACACTCGCTCGCGTGACATCGGTTAGAGTCATATTTTTCTCAAGATACATAATTATATATTTTTATAAAAATATGTAATTGTGTATCCCTAGAAAAAGAATCTATGATTCTAATTTATACCGCATCAACGGCGTCCGGAAATCATTACTCAAACAGAATAGCATTAAAAAAAAAAAGGGTAAAATCGTCATTATAAAAAGAATTTTACCTGTTAGGTTGACAGCAATTTGACAGAAGGAGTATAATTATCAAAATATTAGAGGGTTAAAATGAAATTTACCAAACTACAGGGTCAAAGTGTAATTTACCGAATTTAAATTGGGTTAGCTGGAGACCATATTCTTTGTATCTTACCAAGAATCTTGCATATAATAAGCAGAATAGTTTAATTTTAGTGTTTTTACATACCAACGAGACCAGTTCCGACCCGATTTTGCAATAAAATGGGTGTCATTAGTAAACCATTGGTTTTTGTGAATCTTATTTTTCTATGAAAATAAAATTGTTTCGACCAAATTGAATCATGGTGCGGCCAATTGGACGATTTTTCGATGCAACCATCAGTTCAGTTTTTTTAAATTTTGCTAGACTAGAAAGATAAAAATGATTTTCAAACTTCTTTATATTTGAATTAAGTTCAGGTACATTTATTAAATTTGTAATAAATATTATAAATCAAATAAATTTACCAATCGAGTACCCATCAGATACAGAATTCTTATTGGATCCTAAAAATAGCTGCTTAGAACTGGACTGGAAAATGATCGGCTCCATAATGGTAGACCCAAAACAGACAAATCGATTGAGTATATTGATCAGGTAATTGGGTATACAATAATGCAGTTTTGAGGTTGTTGCTGCAAATTCAATTTATTCACTAAAAAAATAATTGAATATTGAAAGTTTCTATTGCCACACCGACTTTTATTAACACTACCCCAAGAGTTGTGCTAATTCTTTGGGGATTTACATATGAGTTGGGATTGCGTTAGCTAAAGTTGTTATTGGCCATAGAATCTCTCTTAGGAAATTTTCTAACAGTTGATTTTAGCTTTCTTATTATGGGTTTCATGAAAAGGCCCATGGAAGAGTTGTAAACATATTGAAAATATTGCATAAATCTAATGGATACAAATCACCAATCAGACAGACGGACAAGTTAATTTTTCGAATGAAATTTGATATCCTATATATATATTTCAAATTTTTGGACGAGACGTCTCAAACATATCAGAAAACTCGTTCGAGATAACTTGGTATCTGGCATGGATGAGACGACACGTGAAACCGAGTTTTAAAACCATGTTCAAACTATGAGCAATGCGAGGGAAGAAAAGAAAATTTCTTCTGGAAATAAAGATTCCTAACCAAACATTTCTTGAGTCAAACTTTCTATTACAACCCACAAATTAAACAACTTGAGGATAAGTTTTCTTCAAATTACAAGACGTATTTAGGATTATTTGCAGAAGACTTTATGTTGTGGATGTGAGCGACATTGTTTGGGTATGGTGACCTTGTGTTGTATATAAACTTGGGGAAATCTTCACCTTATAAGCCAGTTTTGTCAAAAATCAGATATGCCCATGGGCTTCTACATGGTGTTAGAGCGGGTAATCACAAGGATGCGTGAAATAGGTTACAAGTGAGGGGGAGTGTGAGCTATAGTCCCATTGGCCTGGGTATCATGAGTCATGACCTTGGAATACATGTAAACCTGGGGCAATCCTCACCTTATAAGCTAGTTTTGTGATGATTAGTTAGGGCCATGGGCTTCTACAGTGGAATGACCAAAAGGCCAAATACATACCAAATAGGCAAAACTTCATGATCGGTTATCAAAATCAATATTACAATACAAATTCAAAATAGAAAATGACGAGCACAACTATCAAGTAAGTTTACTCTCACGAAAAAAGGACATTTTGGGGAATCAAAATGCACTTTTTTTTTTTTTGTTTCAAACTTTATACTTTTAATAATATTTTTTGAGTAGTGTTGGAGTAACCGCAAGATCATACTTTGTATCACATTTTCCTGACATGTAAATGTGTAGGAACTATACATTAGGAAAGTGTGATATGAGTTATAATCTTGAGGTCACTTCAGTATTATTCATATATATATATATTTAGTGTACTCTGAGTTATTTTAAGTCCCAATTTGTTTTAGAAGGTCATGAGTATTATTTTAAGGTCAGTATGATCATTATAGTGTCTGAATCAATGCAATCCTCAAAGAATGTATATAAATATAGAGTTGTGTTGGAGTGACCTCAATTCTCACTTTGTTGACATGGAAGTGTGTAACTATAGATGCTTTTAGAAATTCTAGTCGATTTAAAATTTTACTATCTTTCGTAGTTTCATATAGTGAGAAATGGTATCAAATTAGAAGTCTGAAAGTCTATTTAAACTATTATGGGTGATGTTTTGTATTATTCTTATTCAGATTATCAATAAACTTTGAATTTACTCGCTATGTGAAAATTGAAAATTTTGACGGGTCAAAGCCCACAAATTTTAGAAACCAAATTTCAACGGCCATGACCGTTGAAAATTTTTCCCAATTTGATGGCTTAGAGCCATCAAATTTCTCCCATCCTCCATTAATTTAATGGTTTCAATCCGTTAAAAAAAAAAAAAAAATTTGACAATGACAAATTTTACGTCTTGGTCTGTCGAATTTTATAAAATTCGACTACCTTGGACTGTCAAATATAGGCTTTTTTCACATTGTGACTTACCTTGTTTTGCCTCGTATATTCAAAGTTGCCTTGTGATTTTTATTTTGGTCAAAGGGATGAAGATAGTGATCTTCTCATTTTATCAAGCTTCAACTATGTAATTTATGGGAATTAAGCTATTCGAGCCTCTTAGAGCACTTAACTAATCCTCGGGGCGTATGCAGTGTTGGGAGTTGCAACTCTCGCGTGAATTACAATTCCTCCCTTTAACTCCACCTTGCAAACATTTCCTAAGCCAAAAAAAAAAACACATATCTCAAGTTCACATTCTTTATAAAATTACAAAACAAATCTACATCGACTTGAATATGGACTCTATTATTTGGTTTAAATCTTTTCCAACTTTTCATGATACCTGTTACTACTTTCAACCAATTCGACATATGGGGATTCCCATTTTAGCGAATCACTATGAATTCTCACCAAAGTCGATACAACCTCATCCATGCTTGGTCTACTCATCGGATCTCGCTTCAAGCATCCCACACTTAATTTAGCTACACCCAATGCAAGGTCCATAGGGTAGTTCCCTCTGAGATTTGGATCCATAAAATCACGAAGCTTATCCTCGAATTCTTCTCCTTCCATGATTGACATTATCGTCGCTGAAAGTAACAATTTTTTCCCATTAAACTTCATAAGAGCAGCTCTTCCCGTGATCAGCTCCAACATCACAACCCCAAAAGCATATACATCGATCTTCGCTGTGGCCAACCCGATCTCTAAATACTCGGGCGCCATGTAACCTTTAGTACCAACAAGTCTTGACGACGCAGACACATCGTCGCTCCTCTCCGTCGAACTCGCTAGCCCGAAATTTGCAATCTTGGCTCTTAAATCACCATTGAGTAGAACATTGCTAGTCTTAATATCCTTGTGAACATAAGCAGGTTTAGTGAAATTATGAAGATAGTGAAGACCATTAGCGACGTCTAAAGCAATTTGAATCCTTCGAGTCCAACTTGAAACGATCGGGGAAACTTCATTACTCGTAAACAAACATATTCCATGTACTCGTAAACGAGGTAGAAATACCCGTTATCTTCACAAACACCATGAAGCCCTATCAGATTGAAATGGTTGATCTTATTAAGAAATTTGACCTCTTTTGATACATCTTTACTCATCTTTTTAATGGCTACGACGATCTCCCCACTTTCCCCACTTAACACCCCACGAAACACCGAACCCTTCATCTTTGACTCAGGGGCTGAAATTGTTGGTAGCAATCTTCAATTCCTCAAATTCGAATACTTTCAAGACCCGATCCGCGCTAGCGATTTTGACTAGAAAATCTTTGGGTAAAACCCATTTCTTTCTCCCCTTTGTTCTATCTAGCTTTCTTTTTTGACATAAGGCAATTGTTAGAACAATACAAAGGAGGACTAGAAGAGAAGAAATGGATGCAATTCCAATACCCACATAAAGACCTTTCTTGGATTTCTTTGTTCTTGGATTGGAAACATTTGGAGGAGAAATTATTAATGGTGGAACCTGAATTATGGTTTGGGTACTTGAAGGTTCACTAGGCAAAGGAATCAAAAGCGTCGTAAATGGAAAAATTGTTGGATCATATTCAGAAAACCCATTTGCTTCAAGCATGCTCGTTTGGTTTACATTAAATCTCTCACTTATACCATCAACACTGTCATTCCAAGCGATCGAGTAAGTTAACAAGTACTTCGTGCCATTAACTATTTGATTAATCGTCGGACATGCACATCTAAGTGGTACCCGTATTCAGAACCCGGAATCAAATTGTATAGATCGTAAGGGTTCTCCTCTATAGTGAATTGCACGAAGACAAGCCTTGATATCTTTCGTTAGCAATTGTGTAGTAATTCTCATCGAAACTCATGATATAAGAGGAATTGGCTTGATAATTGTGGCCCAAACAAGAACAATTTACAGGAACAATCACTTCTTTGTATGTAGGGAAAATTGTGATCATCGAAACGTTGTTGATGCGAGCAAGCTCTAATGGGTCTGAAGAAGTAAAGTTGGAAATTGTGACGATGGAATTATAAGGAGGTTGAGATTTGAAGAGGAGAAAAGCTCGGCACGACAAGTTTTCACCATTGCAAGTGTAGAGAAAATTAGGGGAAGGACTTGTTTCATCACTGCTCGTGCAATCAAGTATTGAATTTCCTGAATAGTTTTGTTGGGCTTTGATGATTGAAATGTTAAAAGAGAAGAAAATTAAGAAAGTGAGGAGAATCTGATCCATGGGTTTGGTTTTTTTGGCAGAAATGATTAATGGGTAGATGAGAAACTTGAAGATTTTAGGATGATTTTCAAGATGGATTAGTCATTAGTCTTTGAAGAAGATTAGCGTGTTTTCAAATTTAAAATTGGACTTAACAGCTGTGTTATTGACCATATTAATGCAAAATTTTCTCCCTTATTACAAATAAAGAATCATCTATTTTTTTTTTTTTATTTAAATAAGAGACTTTCAATCTGTGTTTTGGGTGAAAACTGGGGATCAAGCTAATCTTGACTAGGCCAAGCCCATAAAATTGCAATATATTAAAAAAGAATGAAGAATTTAGAAATTAATTAGTATTTTATGTAATAATTTAAGACTAAATTAGCTCCTGACATAAGAAACTTACCAAAAATTTCAGCCCGAAATAGTAGTCGTGTTTCATGACAAAGAAAACCTAATGTCTAGAAAGTAGATTATTTAAAGAGAAAAAAAAAAAAAAATCAACTTTAAGTGAGATAAAGGGTTAAGAGTTGGGCTGTAATGGACCAGATTGCTACCAATCTAATAAGGAATTTATTAGACCTAGACCAAATCAAATGTCATTTTTGTTTTTTAAGACTGGGACTGATTCATATGAATCTTCCAATTATTATTATTTTTTATGACGGGGGTGTCCAAACTTATGTCACACTAGGGGACCGGAAGAGCCAAGGCATATGCAACACCTGCACATCACACGCACCGGGTAACTGAGGGTTTGCCCTTGCAGGTGGACTCGAGGAAATACTGCTCATACTAGGACTCTCACCGTTTATCGGATCCAAATTGCCATCGTTAAACTCACAGCCTACAGACTCTCACCGTTTATCGGATCCAAATTGCCATTGAGCCCCCTCGGGGTTAAACCTTCCAATTATTATTATTATTTTATGGATCCAAATCTATCCGAGTTAATACATCCAGGCAGCTCATCTTGGAAGAGTCAAAGTATTTAAATTGATTTAAAATTATTTGTTAATAATTATGTATGTATATGCATTTTAAAACAACTATAATTATTTCTTATTATAAGATGAATTAGTAGCTGCTCAGTCACGAAAATCTCGTTTTCTATAATGGTTTAAAATTTTAAAGTATTAGAATAATCTTGGTTGAGTTTTCATAAACTGGATTGATAATTTTAAAATATCAGATAAGCCATCTTGTATCTCATTCAAATCACTGTGATGGTAATTCACATCGACAATCTTGCCAGCTGATTGCCTCCGGACTGGGATACTTGGTCTCAAATTAGTTCTTAAACCATGATCCTAGCTTTTCTGAAATATATTATAAAAAAATATGATAAAATTTTATTAGATTTAATAATAAAAAAATTTACCTTGAATTTATGTAACCATGATCCTAGCTTTTCTGAAATATATTATAAAAAAATATGATAAAATTTTATTAGATTTAAATAATAAAAAAATTTACCTTGAATTTATGTATTATGGTTCAAAAGGGATTTTGGTAAGTTATAGGATACTTTAGTCATTTTCATGTTAAAAAGTTGTCCTAGAGTAATTGTGCATCCCACTGAGTTGATGTGGAGGCGTGCATTGAACCGTTGATGCTCTCACTTGTATCTTGAAGAAAAGCATATGTGATTCCGTGCACACTTCCATATAAGCTTAGTGTCGAGCGTAGTGTCCTACTCAATCACTTCATCAGCATTTTTCTACTCTAAAACAAAGTAGCGGCCAAGGCCTCCCCCCGAAAGAGGGAGAGGTCTTGGGTTTAACCCCTTTGTTAATCATCCAAAGGGATTTATCCCGGCTTACCTGATATGTGTGATTTGTGAGGGTATTGGATCTACTCAGGGAATTTGGACTAGATATGGTGTTCTAAGAGGCCAGTCGCTTCACCCCTATTAGTTGGGTCTTCTGGTCCAAACACCCTAGCATAAAAAAAAAGGTAAATTATACTTTCACCCCTTATGTTTTGACGTAGTTCCAAGTCGACCCCCTAACATTTTGACAATCACACTTACCTCCCCTATAATTAACTAGTGGGTTCATTAAGTCCCAATTTGTTTTAGAAGGCCATGATTGTCATTCTCAGTTTGTTTATACCGAGTCCACCCAAATTCCCATGAGTAGATTAAGCCATATTTGGAGTTGACTCGATGGATTTTGAAACTAAGGTTCATTAATATTTTACGTGTATTTGGAACCTAAGGTTTCAATAGCGAAACATATCAAAAGGACACAAAATTCAATAAACATCATCATCAAAGCTTTAACTGAAAGGTTTGGGATCAGCTAAATGAGTCATGTTCCTCTATTAAAGCATCCAAATTTCAAAGTCATGTCTTTTGTAAGTTTTGTTATTGAAATTGCCTTTCAAATCTTCTTTTTCTATTTCTATTCTCATTTTTTAGGTCTTCTTCACACTCTTTTAAGATCATACAATTAAGTTAGGGAGGCAATGTTGAGAGAGAAAATTTGTCTTATATAGTTTTAAAATTTCATATTGGGCTAATTTTTTTGAGGACGATCTCTATGATAAGGAGATTATCTTCACAAAAAATCAGCCCAATCTAAAACTTTTAACTCCATCAAAAGCGGTTTAGAATTATGAACTGACGATTTTTACCTTTAATTTGTAAGCCACTTTTGATGGGGGGAAGTTTTAGATTGAACTAATTTTTTGTGCTCACAAAAAATCTGTCCAAATCCAAAACTTTTGAGTCATATAAGACAAAATTTGTCTCCAATGCTGTCTTCCTGACGTTGTACCCCAAACACTAGCATGTGTGTGATGGGGGTAAGGTAAACATTCAAACATTTTACAACAAATGGCTTAGAAGTTTTGGATTGGTTGATTTTTTGTGAGGATGATCTTTATGGTTGGCTCTCTTTAAGGCCTATAAACTCTATATATATATATATATATATATATATATATTCTTTTACTATTTTTATCAAGTGAGGAACTCGATGGGATTTTAAATTACCTTTATAAGGCTCAATACATCAAACAAAAGAAAGAAATGATCACATCGGTCAAGAGTCAAAAGTCAAGACTCAAAACAATAAAGAAAAAAAAAGGTTTAACTCCAAGAAAATAAAGACATATAACCAAGAAGAAAAAGACTCACACCAATAAACTGAAAAGGGTTAACTCCAACCAAGTAAAGACATAAACAAGGAGAAGAAAATGACTTGTTTAGCTTTTTAATTTAGCCCATTCTGATTTGTCTTACAATCAGGAATCAGGAATCAAGGATGTCCGTGGAATGAGTGGGCCCAGTCTAAAATGGGTTAAGCCTGGCAAATTGAAAAATAGGCCCAAAATTATTTTGGATTGGGCCTGACCTGAGACAGTTATCTCCTACTTAATTGCTATCCTATTTGTGACAAAATGTAGTACATTTATTTTTGAAAGATTTCCTTGCTTTAATGTGAATACCCCTTTGTTCTCTTGCTAGTAAACATTAAACCATGTATAAAACATAAACAACAATTTAAAAGTAAAACAAAAAAGGCTTAGCCCATCCCATTTCCAAAAATTAGCTCAAATATAGTCAATTTAGAAGAAAAATAAAACATACCAAAAAATGCTCTGACTTGACCCAGCATGTAAGATAGAGGCTGGTTGGGCTTAGTTTTCAAATCTGATTATAAATCGACCCTTTGAAGTAGCCCATTGAAGGAAAAAAAAAAGAGTCCAGCTCTCCCACGGTTGTTCGTGAGAGAGAGAAGAACCATACGAACGAGTCTGTTATAATACGTGTTGTAACTCCAATCCCATTATTTGTTTACTTGGACAGTAAATTTGTATTAGGTCTTTGGTGAATTACAGAATTTACTGAGTTAATTATGTTTCTTTAGTGTTTAGATTTATGAAACCATTGATGGTTGAATCCTTTGAACTTTGTGCTATTGTGGTGATCTTTTTGAATATTATGTATTTCTTCATGAAAATTTTCGATCCAAAGTGAGAAATTGTTGTTGTTTGCTAATTGTTACAGGATGCTTTCTAGGAAAGATAATGAGATTGTTGTGGTAAATGGGTCACCACTCATGTTCAAAAGTGCCCTTGATTCGGAAAAGGCTGGTGAAGTTGTTCTTGGGCAGTGATTGAAGCAATACAAGTAAATTCTTCTATGTTTTTTATTGAAACTTATAGAACATTGAAAAATCACTTAGTTCAGAGTGATGATACATTATTTTAATTTTTTTTTTCCTTTTGATTTAGAGTTGGTGGGAGAGAGATTATGATGTGGTAAGTGGGTGATGTGGAAAAAATCTCGAGATTTGCATTCATAATCTAATGGTTAGAAGACTTGTTCGCATGGTTCTCTCCCACGACCTACCATGGGAGACCCAGACTTAAAAAAAAAAAAAAAAAACAGGTTTTGTTGGGGTTAAATGTCTTGAATCAAGGTCCCAATTGGCAATATTCATGAAATATCCAACCTTGGGGACATAGTTGGTTTCCAATTTGAAAACCTGCATATTAGGGTCGTAATCATTGTCAAAAGTGGCAAAACTCTCTCGTATGTGCATTTGTGATCATAGCAAGGAAACATAAATTTCTATCTGAAAACTAGAGAAATATTTTAGTGTGAAAAGTTGGAAATCATCGTAATCTAGTATGAGAACCAAAGAAACTACTTTGTGTAAGAGTTCCCTTTCTTTTCCTCTTGAAATCAAAACCATTGTAACCAGTCAGATGGATATGCCTCCGGAGGAGACACTCAGTGTTAGTGCCATGTTAACCAGCTTTGTACATAAGTGAGTGAACTGTGTCAGCTTTATACATATTTCGTCCAACCTGAAACCAAAATTCAGAGAGAAGTAAAGACCATGAAAGAAATAATTGTGTCAGCCTAGTCCATCAACAGAGTTTAAGTGGAGAAATCCTTCTCTCCCTTGCCAAAAGTGTGCTAATATATATTTTTAAAAGAATAATGCTGAAGTGACCTAAAGATTGGACCTCACATAACAAACCCTGACATCAAAGTGCATGGGAACAGTGAAAAAGCATCTATGGTTCCTATCCACTTTCTTGTCAAGATGTGCAAAATGAGGTTCAATCTTGAGGTCACTCTAGCACGGCTCTTTTGAAAAATCTATGCAAAAGCCCTAAAGGTCTAATAAATTACACCCAAGAATGGCACCATGCATTATTCATACAAAGTAATGACAAATCCAACATAATATGCTTAAAATGGAAAAAGAATCGGCACATTATTAGCTTCCAAAACACATTTGAGCTATAAAATGAAAGCTTTACCATGGTAGCTTTCTTGGATCAAGCTGATACATCAAACTAAGTTAGATATGTTCTATTAGAAAAATCAAATCATTTGAATCCCACATCTAAGAATAGTCTGTTGTTGAATCACATACTTTTATGTGTGTATGTATGCTATTTGAAGTCGAAAAAATTATCACATACTATAAGATATGAACCCGACAAATCTGGGTAGAGAAGGAAAACAACTAAGAAGATACTATGATAAGTAAGAGATGTTAGAAAAATAGAAGTTGAAAATAAAGAAGAAAATTACTTTGAGACACGTAGTAATCTACGTTGTCTTATAGACAACAGATGCCCCCACTCTAATTGAGCACGAAGATGCAGATGCTTGTTGGCGAACTTGTCTTCAGGATACAATAATAAAGTCCAATTTTATCATAACTGTATATTTTTTCAAAATTTATACTATTTTGAGAAAATTTATCACACAGAATCTCGAATACACGAATGCCTTTTTGTAGAAAGTTAGAATTATTTTTTTAACTGAATTAATCTCTATAAATAGAAAACAATTTTAAAAGTCACTTCCATTCGTAAATAGATTAAGAAACTCAATAGGTAAGAACTCATTGAAACCATTAGACACTTATTCAGATCAAAGAGTCCGTTAGGCACCTTGTGAGCCCATTAAACACCTTTCGGGTTGGTTTTGAAGCTTATCCAAATTTGGAAGGTCCTCTTTTTTAATTTCTCTCTCTTTCTTTCTTTTTCTTTTTTTCTTATATATATATATATAGGGTAGCGTTATTTGGCCAACAGTTTGGCAAACACATTTTTCAAAACATGGTTAGAGGTCTTGGAATAGGCTGATTTTGGTGAGGATGATCTCTACGGTGAGGAGATCATTATCACCAAAAATCAGCCCATTCCAAAACTTCTAACCACATAAAAAATGGTTTACAAAAAATGGGCGGTTCACGATTTTTCAACTTATAAACTGGGGCTAGAAGTTTTGGAATGAGCTGATTTTTGGTGAGGATGATCTTCTCACCGTAGAGATCATCCTCACCAAAAATCAAGCCATTCCAAGACCTCTAACCCATGTTTTGAAAAAGTGTTTGCCAAACTGTTGGCCACGAACGGGACCCATATATATATATATATATATATATATATATATATGATATATATATAAAAGAAAGGAAGAAAAATCTTATTCTCAACTCTTTCTTCATTCCAAAGACTCTCTCCTTGAGAGCTCCTAATGGCTTTTAGATATATGAAAATTTTAATAATTCTTTTTTATTTTAAATATATATATTTAAAATAAAAAAGAATTATTAAATTTTTCATGTAGCTAAAAGTCATTAGAAACTCTCAAGGAAAGAGTCTTTGGAATGAAGAAAGAGTTGAGAATAAGATCTTACTTATAGGTTTAAAAATCCCTCCAAAAAGTTTAGAAAACGATGTGGGATTTACAAATTATTTGAAAAAAGAGCTAAAAATACTTTTACAATCTTCAATCCATGTGAAAAGACATCAACCAATAGAAATACTCTAAATAAAAAATGCTTACTTTTACTTTAACAAAAAAGTATACCAATCATAAAATAACTTTTAAATATTATTTTAAAAAAAACTAAATTAGTTTTATTTGAGTCAATTCTAAATAAATATTAATCAACATTTATTTCAAAAAGAGACTGTCTTAAACCACTTATTAGTTTTTTAAATTACTTGAAATCTTCTTTCTAGGAAGATTCTACTTCCTGACTTGATGAATTTTTTACATATTTACGTTGATCAGCAACATTTAAGATTGTCTTAAATCCAAATTTTTACAGAAAACATAAAGCCATAATCAGAAAAGCAATCATTTTAAACAACTCTTAATAGTAATTCTCTATGTTACTAAACTGTTTCCCCCTCTGACATACTCCTCCTCTACTCTCCTAACGTGGCATGTGCAAACAACCGTATATTTTTTCTCGGGATACACAATCGCACATGCCACATCAAGAGAGTAGAGGGGGAGTCCGAAAACTACGACTTTAAAAGTAATATCTACAATCAAAACTAGTTCAAGTGAGTCAACTAGATGGAATTTTGGGTTACCTCAGTAAGGTTCAATACATCAAACAAAAGAAAGAAATGATCATATTGGTCAAGAGTCAAGAGTCAAAACATTAAACAATAAAGACATTTAAACAAGAAGAAAAAGACTCTCACCAATAAAGTGAAAAAAGGTTGACTCCAACAAAATAAAGACATAAACAAGGAGAAAGAAAAAGACTTGTTTTAGTTGTTTTATTTCATCCATGCTGATTTGTTTACAATTAGGAATGTCAATGCAATGTGTGGGCCCAGCCAAAATAGGTCAAGCCTGAAAATTGAAAATAGGCCTGAAATTAATTTGGGTAAGGCCTTATCTTCACCACCGTCATCCCTTCATAAAAGGCTTGAATGCCGAAAAAGACTTAGCCCAGCCCATATACACAAATGGCCCAAATATAGTCAATTTAAAATCAAATAATTATACATATAAAGCTATGACTTGACCCACATGAAATTAATAGGATTGTAATAATTCTCAAAAGTGGTGGAACTCACTCAGGCATCCGTAAATAAAATTGTATGTTTTTTTTTTTTTTTTTTTTTTTTATTTAATGTTTTTCTTGACATTTATCATGAGAACTAGAGAACTGAGATCAGGTTTCTGAAGCATTTATATAGATTTCTTAGGGATCCATTTCTTGGGGAAAAAAAAAAAAAAAAAGATACCAATCGAGATTTCGAAACGAGTAGCAATCGAGATTTCTCAATGTGGCAGCAACTTCAAACCTCTTTTAGAAAACTAGAAAAATAAAATAAATAAGAAAATTCATTTTTCTTTATCAAAGATAAACATATACATTTTATTTCAAATGCTAATTAATTTTGCAGCTTTAGTAGGTCGGGATAGGGATGTCAATGAGCAGGTTCAGGTTGGGCTTGGTTAAACCATAAAGAGGTGGTCGGGCTCGACCTAGATTGGCTCTATACCATTGCCGGGCCTAAGTCAACTAGACCCTAACCTGGCCCTAACGGTTCGGGCTAAATAAAAATGATTAAAATTCAAAATTTCTAATGAAAAAAATTAAAATTTTATGTGGCTAATGCTCTATTAACCTATAAAGGTTATAGATGAAAATTAAATGGTAATTTGACAATATATTTTACTTTTACTAAAATAATATTCATCTAATTAAATATATTATGAATAATTCTATAAGATTTAGTAACAGACTAGGTTGGGCCGGGTTGGGCACTACAAAGCCCTAACCCAACCTGGATTTGACGGGTCGAAAATATATAATGAACCCGGCTCTACCTTTGCAAGCTGAACATGATGGCCCTAACCATTATTTTCTCGGATGGGCTAGCGGGTTCAATTGAGACCTGTAGGTTGCGAGGTACAAATAAGCCTAAAGAATACATACACACACAATGAGCACAATCACGTACAAGAGGTAACGATGGACAAATTCCTTAATCGTAATATTTATTAATGTTTTTAAGGCAACGCGTGCTCTTGCTCAACAGATCAAGCAATTAATGCTCGGTCATAAGCATAGTTTGGATCCCACCTCTTCCACTGCGGATCATGTCTTCTCATATTACATTGACCCTTCATGCCAATGAAATGAACCCGGCTCTACCTTTGCAAGCTGAACTGATGGCCCTAACCATTATTTTCCTTGGATGGGCTAGAGACCTGTAGGTTGCGAGGGTACAAATAAGCCTAAAGAATACATACACACACAATGAGCACAATCACGTACAAGAGGTAACGATGGACAAATTCCTTAATCGTAATATTTATTAATGTTTTTAAGGCAATGCGTGCTCTTGCTCAACAGATCAAGCAATTAATGCTCGGTCATAAGCATAGTTTGGATCCCACCTCTTCCACTGCGGATCATGTCTTCTCATATTACATTGACCCTTCATGCCAATGATTCTATTCTATTCCCCACCTCATGAGGGAGCCGAGAGCCAGGGCCGAACAAGGAGGAACAAGTGGGTCATTCCTGGTGCTTCATTTGGTGGTCTGGTTCATTGAGTTATCATTTCTCTATCCGTGACTCCGATCCATTAGGTTGAAGGCACATGATCAATTGGGAAGGCTATTGATAGAGGGAGGTGGAACGCTCAATTGATTAATAACACAGGTGGGATTGATGAACGTTCTCCTTATAAGTTTCTGCGCCTCTCTACTCATTGCCAATTGGTTTTGAGTTGGACCCCCAAATTTATCATAGTATCAGAATGGGCCTTTCTCTTCTCCACGTCATCCAGTTCATAACTCCACGTGCTTTGGCCCAGTCCTGCCCACACGTGCCGAGACGTGTTGAGTTGGACCACCAAATTTTATCAAATAAAAAATTAAGCACAATCATACCAATCCAACATGTGGGCTAGGCTCGATACAAAAGTCAAATAAAAGTTCCACATAATACACATATGTACATTAGTACCCTCAGCGTGCTGGTGGGGGTAGACAACCAAGTCCTAAACTTGGTGCCACACCCTATTTACATGACCTTTACAGTTGGCTAGTGTGTGGTGGGCATGGAGGTTTGAGCATAAGTTGACTAGGCAACATGGGCATAGATAACCTTGGTTTCTTGGTGGTGAATAAACTGGGCATATGGATGATATGTGCATATATAGTGTCAACATGGGGAATAATTTGGCAATGAAAGCTTCGAAAAAGGCCGTCAACGGTAGATAAAGTTGGGAAAACATCGGAAAAAGAAATTAAAAGTAATTTTTTTTTAAGTATAAAAATGTTAAAATATATGTATTTCATATATTAAATGATAAATCATGATTAATTGTGATTTTTTGAAAACAAAATCGTGATTTAATCGAAAACTATTAAAATTATGATATAATTACGATTTTTTTATCACACTATGGATACAAGCACAAAAGTGAAGTTCTAACTACACCTTTTTCCAATTGAAGCAACAACTCCACCCAATATGGGAATAAGGAATAGGATTTTTAGGAGTTGTTATTATTCCTTATAATCTGTTATCCAAACGGGCGAAAAAGGGTTGAGTCACAGAAATTTGCACTCCACTCCACCTTCCAACACACACTCATCGTCATCATTGGTAGAGTTTGTTGAACTTAACCACTACTCTTATCAACCCTATGTAGGTTTGGTTGTTGGTTGGGCTTTCACAACAAAAAAATATCGAAAATCGAATTCTATAATCTGATCCCTACTAATTAATCCCAATTATGAAAATGGGATATATAATCCTAGAACTATGATTATCAGTTCTAATTTGCGTTGGTTGATCAACTTGATCATGTAAACATTAACAACCCTACATTTCAATTTCTTAGTGAACTATGACCTCAACCCACTCTTTTTTTTTTTTCGTCAAAAAAGTTACTAAAGTAGTTGAACCATCTATACTTTTTTATCATCATAATGTCACAAAGCAATTCTTCTTCCTTTATGCATTTTTCTTGATATCTCAGAACTTTACTTAACTTTTAGGAGTCCTACAAAATTAATATCTAGATGAGAGGCACTTAATAAGATTAATACAAGTATCACTTAAGAAACATATTACAAGAAAGCTGCATAAATAAATTTATAACCCAAAAATAAAAGTGACTAATTAACGAAACCAATCTCGCTTTCACAACGAACAAAAAACACTGATTTATCTCTCAATCAAATCAAATCAAGCCACATAAACATGGACAAACATTTATTGACAAAGTTTATTCAAAACTCAAAAAGGAAATTTTTAATCACCACTGGTCTGGCCTACTTGTTTTAGTATTTGAATCGATTGGAACAAGTTCGATCTGTAAAAAAAGGCCATTCATTTCTCTATGTATGTGTATGTAAAAAAGGCTCTATATTGAGAGCGAGATCGTATTGAAATTGAACTATGTTACGATTGGAAGCGAAACACAGGATTTCAAGGCAGAAATGGCACAAACATACGCACTAATTATTGTGCCATCATCTTGTGAAACTCATCGAAATCAAGGATCCCATTATCATCAAGATCAAAAACCTTTATTATGGCCACACACTCTTCATAAGATTTTGTATCTCCAAGGCGATTCAACATTCGTTGCAAACTCTTGGGTGTTATACATCCCGATCCCTTCTCAACCTCGTACATCTCGAAGGCCCTTCTCAAATCATCATCCACACTTCCTTGCTCCATCAATCTCATGAAATCTTGAAAGTCTATTAAACCATCTCCATCGATATCAAGATCATTAATCACAACTTGAGCCTCTTCATGTGACATGTACTCACCTATCGACGCAAAGTAAGCTCTAAGTTCTAAACTAGATATCTTACCATCTCCATCGCTATCGAAGTAATGAAAAACTTCTTGGAGCTCGTCTTTTCTTGAATTACTAGCTTGTGGTTTAATTAGGGGAGACACGGGAGACACTGGTGGGCTTGGTGTATGGGATTTTCGACGTCGATAAGGGAGGTTAATTAGTTTGAAGGACTTGTTGGAGAACCATTTGGATGTCTTGGAAAACTAATTAGGTTTGCCATGTGAGGAGGAAAATTATTGAGCTGTGGAAGAGATGAAAATGACCATGAAATTAATAAGTTGTTGCATAAGATGTTTAAATTATTTGAGGTGACGAACAGATAGACAATAAATGTGAAAATGGACAAGATTACGTGGGAAGTGCGTGTATGGAAAGTGCATGGCAACTTCCTAAAGACCGACTTTTCTTTTGTCTTCTCCGCTAGGTGTACCACGCTTAGTCGCTCATCAATCTTTGAAATTGGCATGGTTGTCAACTGATCGGGTTTGGATGGGGTTGGGTCAGCCCAGACCAATCCTATAAAAATTGGGTCTCAAAAAGATCCATTGATTATTGGATTGGGTCATAACATTTGGATCTGAATCTGTTCTTATAAAACTTGTATCAGGTTAATTTGGATCGATTCACTCGGAGCCATAGAATCTCATCTTTTAAATAGTCAAAAACCTTTGATTTTTCATTTAACATATATCTACTTCAACCTTCAAAACCTCATGGCAAGCTTAAGATTTCTGAGGGAAATATAAACTTTGAGAAATTTTAAGGATTCTTTACAAGGTTAAGGTGAGGTTGAAAACAATTGATTTATGAAAATGTTCGATAAACTAAAATTAAGATGATGGATTCTATAAAAATCTAGTGTTTTTAAGCTAGAGGTTGAAGATGAAGGCATTTAGGCCATTAGTTGTAATCAACAATAGAAGACTAAGTTCTTGTGGAGGGGCATGGTACCCTTTTTATTTTGATTGTAGGAAGAATCATATTTATAATCCTAAAGTTATGGAAAAGAATTAGATTCCAGAATTCGAAGTCCACTCCAAACAATTGCTTAAAAAAAGTATTGTGGTTTTGATTTTACGAACAATATTTTAAGGTTGTAAATGCATTGAATTTAGATCGGATTAGGATTGATATAGGATCAACATGATAATTGTTAGAGAATAAGATGCATGAGATACACTGTATCATTGTTAGTGTATCTTATCACAAATGGAAAATTGTGATGGAGGATATTTTTTAAATATATATTGATATTTAGAATATAGCAATTAGGATATTCTAAAATATTTATATTAGGTAGTTTTCTTATATCTTGGTTGATGTAATGTCTACAAATACCCTATTGAGACTTTTGCATATTCATCCAAGAATTCTCAATAAAAATATATTTTCTATATGGTATCAAAGCTTAAGCTCCACTAAGCACATCGATCTTGGTGTGCCGTTCTTCAGCAATGGCGTTACCGCCATCGTCGAACCTTAATAATTTTGTTTATGTTTATTAGTTTTTTTTCGATAAAAATACCATTTTTCTCTATGTTTCGGACCTAAATATCTTTTATTTTCTTCTTTGCTATTATTTTAACTTTTTTGTTTTTCCAATAAAAAATCACAAAGTCCTTCTATATCTCTACTACAATCTCCTCTCCCCATTTCATACATTCATGTTACACAATCTCATTTTTTTTTTTCCTATCTAAAATCTCTCCAACGAGAGTTTTTCATTTAAATGGCACAATCCTATTTTTTATACTTCTGGGAGAGATCATGACAGATCTGGTTTAATAAGTCATCGACTCCAACAGACTCAAAAAGAGCGGGATGCGACAGTGATGAACTTCATAAACAGATGGTGACTCCCAACAAACACGATTGGGATTTCGATAATCAATGAACATATATGTTAATGAGATCAAGCAATTATTCAATAAAACCAATTGCATATTCCTTTTTCAAAGGACCGTGCAATTGCAGGCGGATGTTAGGAAATAAGATGCATGAGATACACTGTATCATTGTTAGTGTATCTCATCACAAATGGAAGGTTGTGATGGAGGATATTTTAAAATATATATTGATATTTAGAATATATCAATTAGGATATTCTAGAATATTTATATTAGGTAGTTTTCATATATCTTGGTTGATGTAATGTCAATAAATATCCTATTGGGGCTTTTTTAATATTCATCCAGAATTCTCAATTCAATAAAATCGGATTCTTCAATAATTATCTGACTGAATACTAGTGTGATTTAGGTCAACTAACACAAAGAAGATATAGTTCACTCGACTATTGCCTCCGAATTGGATCATGTCCAATTTTATTTACAAAATATATAATTTTCTTATATTTAAACAAAATATATATTTACTTAAGATACTTTGCTCACATTTATCATATTGAGATATGATTGATCTAAGAATGAATCCAATAGATTAGGAAAGTGAATCAGATCCTATTAGAATACAAATCCTTGATCTAGATCCAAGTTATCATATCAAAATGCATGAGAAATTGGAGTGATCCCATCCATTGAAAACCCTTTATTACACTTTTCATTTCACCAAAAATAACCTTCTTTCTTTGTAGTAAAACTTTGAACTTGATGTATACAATATATCTCATAATAAGGTGTCTATTAATGGCAATTACTACATTATCATATGAAACTCATTAGTTGATTTTGGAATTGTATGGACTTGGTGTTGAGTAATTGTCATGTATTCTATTTATTTTATTTTTGAGGGGGGGGGGGGGGGGGGGGGGGGGGGGGGGGGGGGGGTGGGGGGGGGGGGGGGGGGGGGGGGGTTTCCGATTTTTTAGGGTTACTAAAAAGGAATTATGAATTATTTTCTTAAAAGATTTTTTCTATTTTGAGATTTTCTATTTTTGAGGAGATAAACACGTTTTAGTAACTTTAAATTTTATAATAGAGATCTCTAGAGTTGTAAAAACTATAAGGATTTTCTTTTTTCTAGGATTTGAGAAAGAAAAAGAAAGGGGGTGTATAAGAGTTCTAGGACTTGGGTTTGGGATTAAAATCTTGTGTGTTTATTTTTGTATTGTTCTTCTTTGACTTCTTAGTGAAGAAAATCGGTCCTGACTGTGGACTAGGCACACTGCCAAACCCATAAATAAAAAAGTTATTTTTCACCATTGAATTTAATTTATAATTGTGTAACTTTATTTTTAGTAATGATATTTTATTTTTGGTGGTGGAAATGGAACTTATTTTTTCTAATAATGATTAAAATTTTATTAAATAGGTTATATAGGAGGTTTGGGTTTGGTAAATTTTCATAATACCCTTACGTCAACACGAACATGAACACAACCCGACCCCCATTGCCACCCCTATTTTCAATTTGTGGCAAAGAAGGGTGGAAGAGTTTTTGTACGAAATACGGTGAAGCTTGAAGAAAGTTCAAAACAGCACTCTTATCAAATGATATTAGGAGAAGACCCCAATATTAAATGTAATGCTCAAGGGTTGTTTGTTCATGGAGAAAATCGGTGAGGAAGGACTTAGGATAGAGGATCTAAAAAATAATAGGATTAGATCCAAAACAAAGAGGAATAACAACATACAATGCTACTACTGCAAAGATTATGGTCACATTAAAAGGGATTGTCCATCTCATGTGGAAAAGAAATAAAAAAGTAAGTCACGATATTTTGGTAGCAAGACTATTGCCGTAGAAAGTGATGATAATTATAGAAATGTTCTCACAGTCTTCATACGTATGTATACTCTTTCTCATGATGAGAGGATATTAGATTCAAGTTGTTTTATCTATATATGTTTCAAAAATGATTATTTTGATACGTTCTAGGGGAGGGAAAATAAGTGTGATTTTCTTAGGTGATGGATCTGTTTGTGATGTCACGGGAGTTGGCACAATAATAATCAAAATATTTGGAGTGGTACGTACTTTAGGTGATGTTTTTATTCCGAAGATGCCAAATAATCTAATATCATTTAGATGTGGAGTCACAAAAATCACATGTGGTTGCATGATCCTAATGAAAGGAGAAATGTGCAGTGAGTTATATCGCTCGGTGAGAAATACAATGATGCATAGTAATTTCAAGACTTTGATGAGTGGTTGATAACGGGATATACAAACTAGTACACGTCTAAGGAAAGTCTCTTTCAAAGATGGGGTAGAGACAGATTTGAGTTTTCAAATTGCAGATGATCATGAGAAAGTTTCTACAATTCGAAAAGACAAGTCAAGGTCCCTTTCTGAGTTGATTAGGCAATTGGCTCGAGACAACTACACATGTTTATTCATTGTGTGATCAAGTCATGGTAGATCAAAATGATTCAATAGTGTAATAGGTAGTTTAGAAGGTTAATGGTTGTTTGCGATATTAACAAATAGATGCATTATTCGGGTTGATTTAGGTTTGAAGTGGAGTTGCATCTAATATATAGGTGGTGCAAAGTTCATTCTGGAAGACATGTGTGATTTCTTTCAAAGGTGATTATGATATTTAGGGTATGAAAGAGATAAGGAGAGGGGTGTACAAAGGTTCTCAAGCTTGGTTTGGGATTAAAACCTTATCCATTTTTCTTGTAATGTTCTCTTTTGATTTCCTAGTGAAAAATATTGATTTTGGACATTGGCACTCGAACCATGTTAATCCTAGTGTTTCATGTGTGATTTTTTTCTCTTTATCGTTTCATTTTTTTTCACACTTGGATCTATCTACATCAGCTTAATTAATTTTTTTGTTCAATTTTGAATAACTATTTACATGCCATGGGCCACGAAACATTTTAATTATCGTATTCTTGTTTTCATCCTCTATCCTTCTTTTTTCAATGAATCATGTCATGCACTTTTTTTCACAATTTTAGGGATTGATCAGATAGATTTTACTCTTCGTTTTTTTTTTTCCTCTTTTCATCTCTTCAACTCATATCGATGCAAGTAATTTTGCAGAGAAATGAAGGCTTTTTTAATGGATGTTTTAACTTACGCCCCCTTCTATTTAATTTTCTCTGTTTTATAAAATCTTTTGGCTGATCAGCCAAAAAAAAAAGTTGTTTAAAGATCCAAACATGTAGTTTCAAGCTATCATTAACATGTAATTTCAACAGTTTCAAGATCACCATGCACACATCCCTCAATTTTCCGTAGAATTTTAGAGCTGTAACTTAAAGTAGTAATTACTAGTAGAGATTAATCATGTAAAACCTTCTCAATTCAATACTTCAAAGAGTGATTCATTAAGAAATTCGATGAAAGTCATTGAGAAGGTTTAGAAGACTAGAACCCAACATACTTGGTTTCAAATTTTAAATGAGGCGCAACTCATTCTTGATCAACTAGTTACTAAGTTAAGGACCAAGTCTTAACGTATATTAAGATAATGAAAGTGATTGTTTCAAAGTATTTGTAGAATCTAGACCATCAATCTAAACCATGCTTCTTCTTTCTATGATCAAATTTTAAATTAACACTCTCCACACTCATCTAGATTTTATTTATTCTAAAACCCTTGAACTCCAATATTTTTCTCTGCAACCACAATTTGATGTTAATTCTCACTCCAACATTTTTCTCTGCAACCACAATTTGATGTTAATTCTCACTCTAATCTCATCAATAGTATTACATAATCGGTAACTAATATGCACTAAAGTATGTGCTCTTGAATAAGAGCAATTAATTCATCTAGAGAGAAAAATACAACTTGCAGAACAATAATAGAGCTGAAAACTCATTGGTCTCATCATCAACATTTGCCCCCTATGCTAATTACAATCCTAAATAAATATTTTTCAATTCAGATTATTGTCAAATCTTGGTTCTTATAATAAATATAATCAGAATCAAAACTCCATCGATATCAATTCGAAACAGATTTGACAAAAAAATTCCTCTTTAATTTCAATGTACACTTCCAAAAGTATTTTTCCATCGGGAGACACAACATACCAAAATATGAGAAAATGACTTCTACACATCATCATAAACTACTTTTCATTGAAGAATATAACAAATCTTCCAAAATAGCATCTACAATGCAATAAACTTCTAGGAAGGCTTGCACATTTTAAATTCAAATGCATGGTTTACAAGTACCCACTCAATAAAACAAGATTAATGCTGGAGTGACCTCAGTGGGGGACACACGGGGGGCATCTTGACGTGGTGGCACGCGCGTGCATGTAAAAGCATTCCTCTGAGATACAAGTAAAACTCATCTACAGACATGCGCTCGCTACACGTCAAGGTGTCCCCCGCTAAGATCACACTCATAAAACAAATCTCCAATCGAATACATTACACCATTTGATTCGGATTAAATTGGTACCTGATGAAATTCTCCTCATTTTTCACTTTTCTCAATTATTTATACGCATTGGCCTAGTGTATGTCGAGAGTTGGTACATACATATCATCAATGTAAATTATAAGAAACAACTATAAGTATACACCATTTTTTTTTAAAGTTGGACCAACCCATTACCAATTGCTCTCCAACTATAATAAAGAAAATGTTGCACGCACTCTTTTTTTTTTTTTTTCCTTCAAACATACCCACAAAAATTATTGGTTGTATAGTGAGTATGTTTACAATTTATAGTCAAGAGAAGATGTAGCCCCTTGAAGGTGAATAAACCCAATACCTTATTTTACCTTAATGACGTGCAATTATAGGTTAAAATCGAAGTTATAAAAAAACTATTTTTTTAAAAGTTTCCAAGGTTCATCTGCAACCAACACTAGTGGTGTGCAACTAGTTGGTCCCTTTAAAAAAAAAAAAAACATTTATTTGGGAGTTACATGCATGGTTTTTAAACTCGGTATTTCGTCTCGTCTCATTCAGTTCTGATACCAAGTCGTCTCAGACGAGTTTTCCAATACGTTTGAGACGTCTCGTGAGACAGATCATTAAATTGAACTGTGACTCGCAAATCTCGGTCAAAAAATGACATTCTGAGTTGGTCTCGTTCAACTCTGATACCGAGTTAACTCGGGCGATATGTATCGATCTCGGACGAGTTTAAAAACCATGGTTACATGGAAGCAGAGGGTGTCAATGGGTCGATTCCGATTCAATTCCTAAGGAACTTAGAACTATAACCATTATATTAGTTCGATTTTGATCTTTGTCGATTCCGGAACCAGTTCCAAAATAAATGAAATTAGAATCACCAAAAATCACAGCTACCCATCGGTTCCGTTCTGATTCTTAAGAATCAAATGAGAAAAAAAGTATTAAAAAAAAACCTTACCATATATGAACCTACCAAGTCAGTTCTTATCAGTTTGGTTCCATTTTAGACCTGGCTCCAATCAGTTCCAATAAAAAGGGATCCGGAATGGGAGGATTCGGTTCCAGTTAAATGGGTACCCATTGACACCGCTGCTACGTGGGAATTCGGTTCAAAACCTTGGATCAAGCCCCAAAAAATGTTCTGTTTTTTTTTTAATTTTTGTTTTTGGATCTAAATTTTTCCATGAAATCTATCTTTGGTGTTGGATTTCTTCTGATGTGGCAATCCATTTGAGCAAAACGAACCTTAGTAAGGCCTAAAATCTTTACTAAGTAAGGAAAACCTCTTTCATTGTTTAGGGTAATACGAGAAAATTTGATGTGGCTATATAAATAAAAAAAATTTAAAAATTGATAAAAATACAAAAAATGCCCCCGTAAATGAAGTAATATTTTCCACAAACCGATTTTCACATACAGAAGGGAATCAAAGAAAAGAGCTTCTGCTGGTTGGTCGAAACTATGACCTAATTCTTCCCTATTTGGAGATCTCTATGAAATAGAAAATTTCACAGATTAAAAAAAAAAAAATAGATGAATATTTAGATACTTACTTGAGAGCTGATACTCCAAATGCAACAAACGAACACCTGAGAAAGAAAGAGAATAGGAGAAACCACGAGAATTCATTGGAATGGGAGGCCTTGGCAAGAAATAAATAAAGAAATACATTATGACAAACAAAGTTTCCATTCTTCTTCTTCTTCCCAAGCCACCCATTCCTCTAAGTTCCTGCAGCTTTATCTCCCTTCCCCTCTCCCTCTCTCTCCCTCTCTCTCTTAGGGTTAGGGTTTGGAGATGTGAGACCACTCTCGACTCTCCTCTCTTATTTATCTATAAACTTGATTGATAGATTAGGGCAAGTGAGACTGTGCTATGGTGGTCTTACGTCATTGACGCGTCCAATACGCGTTTGCTTTGTAAGGCTGTAAATGATGACTGGTCAGAGTCGAACTGGTACTTATTCTTTTGGATTGGATCGGATTGGGTCGGATCCAGATAGACTGCGTGAAAATTAGGGTTGGCAATGGAGGGTTCAGATCTAAAAAGACATTTTCTACTAAACCATATTTATACCCTATCGAAATGTTGGATTGGATCATTGATGAAGCCCAAGGCACAATTTCCTCATGAAATTAGAACAATTTTCCACATCGGTCTTGGTGCTTGATTTGTGCGATATTTTAGGTAATGGCAACGCTCGTCGATTTTGTAAAGTTGAGTTAGGTCATGGACTTTATTATTGTGTCAAAGCTAGTTCATCGATTCTGGCTATGTAGAGGTGTTTCATAGGCTTTGCACGTGATGGTCCCATCTGATGGAGGGTGTTAGAACAATAATCCCACATTATTGGTTTTGGGTGCTCAATTTGTGCGGTATCACAATAGTCCCACAATGATTTATTGAAACATATTTGTAAGGAATTGATGTTTTACTTAAAATAGATGACAAAGACAAAATTTGTGACATTATGAGCATGATGTGAAAATGAGTTTGGTGTAGAACTAATCTAAAACTCACATTTTGAATTTGCTATTTGTTTTAGGGAAAGTTACTTAAAAGGATTTTCGAGAAGGGATTTCTTTCTTAATAATTATTAAATTTTCGATCGTAGTTTGGTAGGACATTTAGGAAACTTTTCTTTTTAAATGGTCCCTCATTATTGACAAGCTCACCACTTTTTTTTTTATTGATGAGTTCACCACTTTTTATTTATTGTCTAATTCGACACTTTTTATTTATTGTTTAGTTTATAATTTTTACTGTTGAACTCACCACTATTTATTGTCGAGTTCACCACTTTTATTTACTATCGAACTCCACGTTTTCTATTTACTGTCAAGTTCACAATTTTTATTGTTGAACTTACCTCTATGTATTTTCGAGTTCATCGCTTTTTATTTATTGTAGAGTTTGCCACTTTGTAAATAAATAGTGGTGAACTCAACACTGGTAAAACCCACCCTTTTTCAATTTTCAAGTTTTTTCGATTCAAATACATGAAAAAATTGACTAAAAACAAACTTAAGATAATGACCTATTTAGATGATTTCAACCCAAAAGAACTATTCTTGATCAATTTTCATCCAAAAACTAATAATAATAAAAAGTGAAAATCCTTTTGAAAATGATTTTTTCTTCCTTTTTAAATCCTTTATGACGGAATGGAGTCTCTGAAACTAGATTGAGATGTCAAAAATCCTTATTTTTATTTATGAAAACGATGAATTCGAATGGTTAGAGCATTCAATAGTGAGAAATGTGGGAGATGGAAATTTTTTTTACTAAATGGACTATTAAGAGATTGCTCAAAATTTAGGGACTATTTAAAAAGAAGTCCCTCTGTGAGATTCCATTGAGTAATTTTCTCTTTTCTTTTAACGTTATCCTCCACGAAATGCCTATTACAAATTTAATTGGCACAATACCTCCAAGATATTCAGGCTATCTCTTAGATTGAAGAAAAAAAATCAACATAAGGATTAGAAATAATAGACTAAAAAGTAAAAAAAAAATTAAAAAATCTTTAAAGGATCAACCATTAAAATTTTCAAATCTAATTAATCACTAATTAATATTCAAATTGAAATTTCCACAAAAAATACCTTCTTAAAAGATTAATGAGCCTTAAAGTATTTCGCAATGTAGTAGTCAGAAGTTTTTTTTTTTTTTTTTTTTTCTATGAACATATATAGTAAATTTATAAGTATAATGACATATTGATTGTTGCACCTTTCACATAACCTATGGAGATGCACGTTTACGTATTATTGATAAATAGCTTCTTTCCAAGATACAAGACTCGTATTATACAAAATGTAATCATGCAATGTCTAATCCGGTTTCATGTTAGGGGTTGATCAACAAATCAATCCAACCCTCCTTTACATGAGTGGAGTCAAGAAAATGTGGATAAAAAAAAAACCCTCTTTAAGAAAATCTTGGAAATTTTTTTTTATGGTCACTGAGGTGTATTTTTATAAGTACATTTTGGCTTACATAAGGTAGAGATGATTTTAGCCATGGCTCATTGTTGGAAAATTGATGTGGTCAAACTAGTTGACTCTTGGTCAAAATGATTTGGTCGTGGATCGACCATTCCCAAAAATATTGGTTGTTGGTAAAGGAAGAGATGCAACCTTTCATATAAGAGAAACGACGTGTTTCTTAATTTAATTTTATTTTTTATTTGTAAGCTTTGGCTAGATGGATCCCACCCTTTAATTAATTATGCTAACGAATATAGTTATAAGTTAAATCATCAAGCATAATTCTCTCCAGCTTTTGAGGAATTAAACGAACATCCTCAACTACAAGAAACTCGATCTCTTATCACAAATACCCAGCCAAGCGAGGAAATCTGTTTCGTGGTTGACTTCTCTCTACTAAAACTTGAATCGTCAAGTATGTCCCCACAATAAAGTTTAGAAACAAATAATTTAGTATATTTCAAAAAGAGATCAATCTATATAGTAATATAATTATCATAATCTAATAGTTTTCAAGTTACGAAGTTTTCAATTATGTGAATTATGACTTCAAAATTTAGAATACACGGCATACATATAATAAAATTTAGAGCCGAAAAATAATTAAGTATTCCTCAAGTCAAGCAATTGAGCAAATAGTTAGGATGATTTAATTATAAATCTAAAAATCTAATAAGAGGTTTATAATATTCTAGTAAAACATGTAATCGTATAATTCATTGAAAATATTTGAACAATAAAAAAATCTAAACTTAAATTTCTTTTTTTTTTTAAAATACAACTTAGATTTCAAGCAACCAATGGAAAAATAAAATTCTAAGACATAATAAATTAAAAAGTTGCATAGATCGATTTAATTTCAGTTCTTCTCTATGAAGTTACAAAAATTAATTTGATTTCAAATCTACTTATTCGTTGTTTTAAAGTCTGATTTTTTAATTTCTTTTTATTGATTTTTCAAAGAGAAAGAGATCGAGGCATTGTCACATATCCCTAGGTAGAACAAGTTTATGCATCTACAATTGTAAAGATTGGTTCAAACAATTTCAATGGTTGTTTACGATATGATTAGACTCATATAATATCTTAAACCTAAATAATTGAAATCTACCAAAAATAATTAAGTGAGATTCTATTCGCGACCCAACTTTTACTTTCCTAATCTTTAAGTGGAATGTAATAAGTAAAAGTTGGAGTGCCAATAGCAACTCTCATACCAAATTGTCTTGATAGAGGACAAATTGGATCTCAACCACAGCATCTCTTTCCCTCCATTTTCACACCGTAAGGCAGAAATGGCTCCACTCGTCACAAGATGCGTTTTTGGACACTAGCAAGCAACATCGACCAATTTTTTTTTTTCTTAGTCCGACTAAACTTACTAACTTAATAAGAATTCAACTCTTACTAAAGGTCATTGAGCTCAATTTGTTGCATCTAAAAACATTGTTTGACACCACAAGATTGTAGAGGAGAAATTCTATAAATTATATAATTGTATTTTTTTTAAATATTATTTTTTACAGTTGAATTTTAATTTTTAAATTAAGATTTAAGAGTCTCGTGAAAGTTCAATAATTATCCATTTGTAAAATCTTGTATGAAATCCAATTTTTTTTTTTTATAAAATCTAGTGAGTTGTGGTGTTGGATTCTCCATGTGATAATTTATTTGAGCAAAAGCACTCATGATAGAACTTAAAATCTTACTAAGTTAATAAAAAAAGTGTTTTTATATTTTAACGTTCACGTTTAATCACACACGATCCACACCACACCACGCAAATGTTTCTTATTTATTTTAATTCCAGCAACTTTCCTTAGTAGGCATAATAACTGATTTTTCTTTTACTTACGTGGACGTGGGTCCCATTTTTGATTGGTCATTCGTTAGGAACAACATACCCACGTGGAATACTGTGGAAAGTAGGACAACATTGCAACCTAACTATCGGAACACATGATCATCGCTTTCCATAATTTATGTGGCCGACCACATAGAATTAGAGCAACTAAACTCGTGTAACTCGCCAATGTAAGAATTTTCAGCCCACACGAACAAAACGAGAAAAAGATGATTAAAACGTTTTAGTGGGTTATTTGATAAAGCCCCCGTGTTTTCAAACTGATTAAAGGTCCATGTTGACCTCAGCCCTACCTATCTATATAATTTGAATTTTTTTTATTTTTTTTGCTTATTTCCTTTTCTCTCCTTTTTATTTTTCAAGAATATCTATAATTTTATTGTCTTCCATACTATGTCTCCCATCCCTATAAAATAGGAACAATGTCGATGTGGCACATTTAAATTGGAGTTTAAAACACCTTAGGCTATTAATTAAGTCATGCATTGAGGCCAATATGAATATTATCCAATCCAAACATGCCACATAGACATTGTTAGTATATATAGAAACATGAAAACATTATGGATTTTCACATTTATATATTGCCTTTTTTCTTTTTAATCTTTCATTTTCTCCCACTTTTTCAATAATACATTTCTAATTTTATTATTTTTTCACCTTAAATGTTAAGAGGATGCCCTCCATTAATATCGCTATAACCTTTTTATCTTTTCTCTTTTATCTAGTTAATCCTAAATATAAAATGACCTAAATGCCCATGTCCTCATCCAATAAATGAAAATACTTCTTTAAATCAATCTCATCTTCTAATTCATTGGATAAAGTATTTTATGTTACTCTTCAATTCTAAGACCCTATTAGTTTTAATATTTAGACAACAAGAAGTCAAGAATTTTGAAGTAAAAGATAAAGAAATATGATATGAATCTAATTAATGCACCTTGTGATTTCTTATATATCATCGTCTTCCAATTTGTTCATGAAGTCACTCACGACAAAATCACTTATTGAACTTCAGTGTTGTTAATGAGTTGAAAAAATCAAATTCACCAAACAAACCAAATACATTGATGAAAGAAAACATGCCTAGATTATGAAATTATTATCAATACAAACCAATCAATTTGTTATGTATAATCATAATCATATATTTTCCGGATTATAACATAACACCACAATCTTGGTACAAAAAGTTAAATCCATATAAAATTCAAGAATTTTCTACGAGGTTTTAACTAAGATTGAAGATGAGGTTCAATAGATTGAAAATACTAAATAATTGATTTTATGAAAAAAAATATATATAATCGTGATAATCTAACTACCCCACATGGCAAACTCAATCAACTACCCTGACGTGATAAGTTCAACAATCTTAGATTTGCACTCCTCGGGATACATAGTTACAGTTCCCCATTAAATAATGTATCTCGAGGGAATCATGTATCGCCGAGGAGTGCAGATCTATGATTCCTTAGGTAGCCAATTGAGCATGCCACATGGGGTAGTTAGATTATCACAACTCAAAAAAAAAAAAAAGTGTTTTTAGTTTGTAGGTTGAAGATGAGGGCATTTAGATCATTTTTCATTAGTCAACGAGAGTAGTCATGGTCAAGGGGCAAGTTATCACTTTAAAAACATGGATGTAACAATTATTAGTAAAACGTGGAGGGTTCTGCCTAAATCACCTAATAAAAAACACATGGATAAGATAATATGATATAAAATGCGCACCCAGAGAGCTCTATCACAATATCACTTACCAATCCGCTAACGTGCGCACCCTCCCATGGCGGTCTCTCTGCAATTCTCCAGTTTCTCCGTCCGTACGGACATATCTTCTGCAGAAAACCTCCCCAAAATCGGAGTTTACAGATGTCGAAAACCATTAAGGGTTCGTTGTCACAGCGAATCATCTTCAGCCTCTGTTCCTGGAACTTCCGTAGATTCAGATTTCGATGCGAAGGTTTTCCGTAAAAATCTCACAAGAAGCAAGAATTACAATCGCAAGGGTTTCGGATACAAGCAAGAAACCCTAGAACTCATGAATCGAGAGTACACCAGTGAGTTTCAATTGTATTTGTTTCTGAAATTTGAAGAAGTTTAGAATTTGAATCAGTTTCTTTCGTTTTTCGTTCGAACTGAATTCTGGAAAATTGCAGGTGATGTGATAAAGAAGTTGAAGGATAATCAAAACGAGTATACATGGGGAAATGTTACTGTGAAATTGGCGGAGTCTTATGGATTTTGTTGGGGAGTTGAACGAGCCGTACAGATCGCTTATGAAGCAAGGAAACAATTTCCAGTGGAGAAGATCTGGATTACTAATGAAATTATTCATAATCCAACCGTTAATAGGGTAACGAAATCCCCAATTTTTTGATTTCTCTCAAGTTGAAGAAGCACATAATTTTGATTACTTACAATTGAGTTGAATTGGTGCCAAATTGATGAATTTATGTCAACCTATCATGTTTCATGTATCTTTGATGTATGTTTATTTGTAGTGTTTTTGTAGAAAAATATATCTTGTTCGAGTAGGCCATGATATGCTCATATATGTTATTTGTTAAATATGAAGGATGTTAGGGATCTTGTTTTGGTTACTTGGTTATACTATTTTGGTGAGGAATCCCTAGAATTCTGTGTTATTATGCCTGGAAGTTTGAAAAAACAGAGTTTGAAAAGGGATTTCATCTAGATTGGAGATGGGTATTTTAGGGTCTCTGTAATTGCGGGGAGTTTTTTTTCAAGGGACTATGAATTCGATGGGAAAATGAATTTTGTGGGAAAATGAATTCCATCATTTGATTGCACCTAGGAAAATTTCAAGAAGAGAGTTAGTTTTTAGCATAGTTTTAAAACTTCTCAACTCAACTCAATTGTATTTCGAGGTAACTAGTCCCCAAAACTCAATGGAACAAACTCAGCAAATCATCAAGTCAACTTGGCCGAGTCGGCATGAAAATTCACCAATTTCAATCAACTTTCATTTAATTTATCAGCTATTGGTGTTTGTTTTACCCAATTCGGTTTCCATGGTGCATTGTTGGGATTGGATAGACTTTAACAAAGGGATAGGTGTTTTGGCAGCCAAAATTTTCTCTCCTCTTTGTAAATATCTTGAATTTTCTTCCGTCGACATTTCTTGATTACCCATTTTTTCTTGGCTTAGTGAACTAGTAAGGTCACTAAGTTCATTTTAGAGGTTCTGAAATTTTGTTGTTTATAGAAGTGCCAACTTAGCCAAGTGGTAAGACGTGTGGAGGGTTGTTTCCACGTCCTAGGTTCAAATCCCCTTGAACCCAACTTTATTTGCTAACCGCTAACCCTATACCTATAAAAAAAATTTGCTGTTTATAATTTCTTTTCTAAATTATTTGAGTGTTAATTATATTTCTTTTTTGGTACATGATTAGATTATTATTGGACCTTCTTTGAACTAGTGTTGTATATGACTTAAAGGCCCATGAAAATACTGAAAATATGCAAAATTTATAGAACATTAAAATTTAGTGAATCATAGGTACCAACAAGCACATGGTCTATATATAAATTATTTATTACTGAATGTCCCCTACTAAGGCATTGCATGTCTCTTATTGAAGCGGTTGGAGGAGATGGAAGTCCAGCTTATTCCCATGGGGGATGGGAACAAACAATTTGAGGTTGTTGACAATGGTGATGTTGTGATTTTGCCTGCTTTTGGAGCTGCAGTGGATGAAATGTTGACTTTGAGTGAGAAAAATGTACAAATAGTTGACACAACTTGCCCATGGGTGTCTAAGGTATTCTTTCTAGAAACCAATCTCATATTTTGGTAACATATTGGAATGTTTTTTTGATATTGATGTTTTCACTGTTCTCTCATTCATTATAAATTTCTTAAATTTATGTCAAGGTCTGGAATACTGTTGAGAAGCACAAAAAGGGAGAGTACACCTCAATCATTCATGGAAAATATTCTCATGAGGAGACTATTGCAACTGCATCTTTTGCGGCAAAGTATGTTATTGTGAAAAATATGAAGGAGGTATTATTTTGCTTTTTTTTTTTGTGTGTGTGTGCCCATTCTAATTTGTGCTAAATACTCATGCATTTTTATCATAAAATTTTAAATAGTTTGAGTCATTTAATTGAAACCAGGCGATGTATGTATTTGATTACATTCTTGGGGGTGAACTTGATGGATCTAGCTCGACCAAGGAGGCATTTCTTGAGGTACTTTTTGTTTCTTATTCTGACATAATTACTGAGTATTTTGGACCTTTACTAAAGATGTTTATTGTTATGTATCCAGAAATTCAAATTTGCAGTTTCTAAGGGATTCGATCCAGACGTTGATCTTGTAAAATTAGGCATTGCAAATCAAACAACAATGCTGAAGGGAGAAACGGAAGAGATTGGTGAGCCACAGTTGTGCTATTATATTCTAAATTCGAATATTATTAAGTATATTGCCAGTTGTAAAATTTAGTTTATTAATTAGTTCAATTTTCTAGGAAAATTGGCTGAGAAGACCATGATGCGCAAGTATGGAATAGAAAATATTAATGAGCACTTCATCAGCTTTAATACGATTTGTGATGCTACTCAAGTACTTCTCTCTTCTCAGTTCTCCTCTAATTTTTTCCATCTTGTTGTGTTCATCTTAAGATTGCTTTATCGTGATATAGAATATCATCTATTATTCTATATGGTTGACCATATTTTGCTACTTATTTTATTTCTTTGCCTTTGATTTAATATTGATTTTAGAACCTTCAACTTGCCTGTTCGTTCTCATTGGAGGTGTTATTGTTCTCCATTGCAATGACAAAACCATCTCAATAGACTTTATCTTAGTTTATAATTCAATGGGGATACTTGTATTCCCCCCCCATAAAATCACCCTTTTCTAATTTTATTTTTCTTATTCTTCCACTCGTCTGGCTCAACATCATTTCTAATCTGTTTTCTCATAAACAATGTAAATGTTCCAACAGTGGCATCCATACTCAAATAATATATACATGTACAGAATTCAAGGAGATATATAATGGTTTTCTCTATAAAGCTATAGGGACATGTCTATGTGCATCCATCAAGTCGGTTGACAGAGAAAATTTTGTTTTCTAAAACGAATATTTTACTAAACGACATGCGCTTATGGGGCTTTGTGGAGATGATTGTAGAGTTGGTTTAGCTTGAGGATGATCCTCATGGTGTAGAAAACATCCTCACAAAAATAGGCCATTATGAAACTTCTAACCATGTTGAATGTGCAATTCCAAGTTAATTATGAAATGGGCTGCCCATAATTTTTTTCAACTGCTAATCCATTTTTGATAATGATAGAAATTTCTGACTGAGGTGATATTCATTGAGAATGATCTTCATTATGAGGAGATCATCACAGCCGCTGGCTCTTCTACATGTGGGCCCCATAAGTGTGGGAAGAAAAATGTGACAACGTATCCCAACCATATATGTGGAGAACTAATTATTTTTGGTAACTTGAAGATTTCTTTGGAGAACTGTTATCATGTGTCCAACAAATCAAATGCATGGAAATTGCAGAGTCCTTGTTAAGTAGTTTTCAAGTTTCACCTCATGTTATTGAAATCAGGTTTTGTTAAGGTAGCAATTATCATTTTAACTTCCAGGATTATCTTTTACTGTATACTAAGTGATGCTATGGACACCTATATGGTTCAGATGGAATCAAAGGAAACCATTTTATTGTCTTGCATCAGATCTTGTTTCATGTCTCTGGTACATGGGATTATAAGTTGCTTCTTGTTAGGATACACTAGTTACTTTTATGTAAGGGTGGAGATCCATAGACTCATGGAAGGGGAACTCATGTTCACTCGCAATCTTGACCTTGTAAAGATGAAATCTAATGGTCAAGATAAATCATAGGGATATGTGATGGATTCTTGACATACATATCCCATCTCAACTTTCATATTTAAACAGTTGACATTGTGAGTGAACATATGAGTTTCCGTTCCACAAGTCTACTGATCCCAACCCTTTATTTAATAACCCTAGTTTTGAGAGATTCTATGGTCATACCAACTTTTGCTAATGCCACCCCAATTCATATGTAAATCACCAAAGGATTAGCACATCTGGGGGTGGTGTCAGCAAAAGTTGGTGTGGAAATAGAAGCTCTCATTTTTAATTAGCCTGATTTGAATTGATACTGACCACTGAAAGAAGTGTGCTCTTACGAAGTACTGCAATTCTTATTTTCTTTTCTTTCTTAAATTTTCTATCCTACAAATGAAAACTTCCTTTTATTCAGTCTAACACCAATGTCCAACTTGCAAGGAGAATCATGTCTTGGCCAATTTATTTCATTTTATGAGTTCCTTGTTTCCATTACGAATCTGCTCTGATCTGCTTATTCCTTTCCCCAGGAGCGACAAGACGCCATGTATAAGCTGGTGGAAGATAAAATCGATCTCATGTTAGTAGTTGGTGGATGGAACTCAAGTAACACCTCGCACCTACAAGAGATTGCCGAACTCCGTGGTATTCCTTCTTACTGGATCGACAGTGAGCAGAGAATAGGACCAGGAAACAAAATTAGTTATAAATTGAATGTAAGTTTATACGCAGAAATATCTGACCTCTCAATAAATTCTCGCTTACCCACCCATTTTATTACATTTGTGTGTGCTTGTTTAGTTATTAGTCCTCAAGTTTGTTGTTCGTTGGTTATTGCAACAGCACGGTGAGCTGGTTGAGAAAGAAAACTGGCTACCAGAGGGTCCCATCACCATAGGTATAACATCAGGTGCTTCTACACCAGACAAGGTAACTCTTCTAATTATTTTTATTATTATTTTTTAATTTTGTTTAGGACTCCCTCAACTTAAATGAAGCTACCCAAGACATTTAAACAAAATGGTCCCAACCAAGACATTCTGAAGCATTCCGAGACAATCCAGAACATTTTTTTGATTAAGTAAAAACATTCAATGCTTTAGTATCAATATTTCATTCTGGTATCAGTCGAAATCGGAATGTTCCGCCTGCCGAAACATTCTGAGACATCACGGAACTTTGAACCATTCGACCAACTCCCCTTAAGTAACAAATGAAACTACTCCTCCCCCTTTTTTCTTTTCCACTCGGCAACTTCAGAAATGTTTTTTTTTTCTTCTGTTTTTTGTTCATTGTATCATATGTTGTGCAGAATTAAACTTGAATGTCTTTTTACATTAGTGAGTTGAAGAAGTGACACTTATGGTTGAATGGGTTGAACACAGGTGGTGGAGGATGTTCTGATCAAGGTCTTTGACATCAAACGCGAAGAAGCTCTCCAGTTAGTGTAACTTGGGATCTCCTTAGAAGAAGAAACATCGTTAGAGCAATGGCTGTTGGACATTTCTATAGTCCATTAATGTATATAATATTGCAGTAATGTTGGGGGGGATCTGCTGAATGAGCATTCGTGTTCATAGAAACCAATTGAACTAGGAATTGTAATATATAATTATGGTCTATTATTTGGCACTCTTATCTCATAAGGAAATTGGTGTATGAAATTGTTATGTATTATGGACATTATACAATTATGGATTAAAATGGCTGTGCATTCAACCCTTCGAATTATTTTCAGACCTCGACTTTTGGTGAATCATTCTTGATTTCCTTTTCAATTTATTAATCCTATACAAGCTTTTAAATCTCCGTCCGAGACCGAGATGGATAGACAAAGTGTCTCATTTGATTGGAATCTCCTGAGATAAACAAGATGACTCGGACGAGTCAGACTGGAATTTTGTATAATTTTTAATTTTCATAAATTAAGTTAGATTTCATACAATGTTATTTATTAAATTTTTGTGTCTTGCTGTATTAAATCTTTGTTGAACACAGTTAAAAACTTTAGAAAATTCTCACTACCTGTTTGATTGTATTACTACAGACACCTCAAATTACATGAGCCCGATCCAAGAAAGGGATTTTAAATGCTTGAATAAGGCCTTGCCCAAGAAAAACAAGAACGAAAATTGATATCCAAGTTGTCAGCCCAACATTAGAGGATTCCTAGCCTTTGTTCTAAATAAAAATCGAAGAGACTCAAAAGCCCATTAACTTGGCCCATAGGACATTTGTTATTCTTTCGATCAAGACAAATTCCAGAGCACCCAACATGCAAGCCCATTCAAGGACTCTCAATGCTAAAAAATAAGAACCCAAAACCTTTTGTTTTGGCCCATAAAGCCACAAACTTCTCCAACCAAGGACACCTGTCCACCCTCAAGGATGTGCCAAGCTCATTGGCGGGTCAACACTCAATGAGAAAATGTCCACTTTGCCCTCACCAAAGTCAACCAAAAAGTGCAAAGACTTTTTTATACACTTGACATTGGCTTTGAAAATTTTCTATTTTACCCCTAAAAGAATAAAAACGTCAAGTACATATACTTGGTCCTTTGAGGACACTGGTCACACTCTAAGATGGTAAATTTTGAATTTGTAAATCTACTCATGTTTTTTGAGTTATGTTCATTAGAACTAAAGTCTATTTTTTTTTCCAATCACAACTTACAAGTTGAAGAATCATGGTCTATCAATTTTTTTTGTAAACAAATTTTGATGGGATTACAAGTTTTGGAATGGGCTGATTTTTTGTGACGATGATCTCTATGATGTGGAGTTCACCCTCACCCAAAAAAGACCATTCTAAAACTTCTAACTCATATAAGACAAAAATCATTGTCACCTTTATTGTCACAATTGTTGTCCCTTGAACCGTTCTCATGTATATGTGTGCGTAGAATGACTAGTGTGAAGACACATGATCGTAATCATTAAAAACAAAATCCAATGACCAAGATTTATACGTATAATGCGGAGATTATGTATAATGCGGCCCTAAAGAGACAAGCTCTACCTAAACCAAACCTATACCCTTATTGGGCCACAGTCGACTAAGCCCTATCCCGATCCTAACATACTCAGGTTGGGTTTAGCCAAATAAAATGACTCAAATTCAATGCTTTTAATTGAAAAGGTGGACTTTTCTAATAAATTTTGTTTTTTTTAAAAAAAAATTATTCAATCAAATTTAAAATTATTGTCTTATTTAACCTATAGTAGTTATAGAGAAGAGTTAAATTTTAATTATCCAAGGTATTTTAAATTTATTTAAATTTTACTAGAAAAATATTCATGTGTAACTAAATAAGATTTAATAGTGGGCTACTATTAAGTCCTAGCCTAATCCAAATTTGACGGGCTGAAAATTAGTGAGTTCGACCTTACCCTTGCAGGCTCAATATAAAGGTCCTAATCCTTATTTTATGGGCAAGGTCGGGTTAGTGGAGTTTAAAGATGATATCGACTAATGTTAAAAAGGAATTTACCTTTGGCTTTGAAGAGTTCGAAGTTAAGAACTTGACAAAATCAAGAAGCTGTACATGAGAGGATTTATGTAATTTGATATTAGAATTTCATAGAAGACTAATGTCAAGATATCTCAAATATTTACTGAAGGAGAGAGAAGACATGCTTCACATGGAGAGGTAAGACTGAGATGACAAGAATTTAATTTGGTGCGATGAGGCTTCACATGGAAATTTTTATTGGACCACTGACAACCATGGATTTTTCTAATATTTACACATCAGCAATCAATCAATCAATTTCATCGGTGTTGTAGGCTTTCTTCGACCACTGACACCAGTAATTTTTGAGAGATTTACCAAGTAGACCTATATGTTGCATTTTATTACAAAAACTCCATCACTTTATCAAGTTTGTTACTCAACAAACATTACTTTAAGATCTAAACCTTCGACATAAAAAAATTAAAAAAAGATCAGATTTTATGGATATCCAACACTACGCTCTAGATTTCATGGAAGATTTCAGATTAAAAAAATTAATAATAAATAAGTTGAGATTGATGCATGGTGTTGAAAATGAAATTTTCAAATTTAAAAAATTAAAATTCAACGGTGAAAAATAAATTTTGTGTTTTTTTCAAAATTCTTAGAATTTCGTCTCCTACATTCTCGTGGCATCGAATCATGTTTTTCATTGACACAATCACAATGTTATGCAATCAGAAAACTTTTCTTACTAAGCTAGTAAGAAAAGTGTTATGGGACTTGCATAATTATAAATGCCATTCAATATTTATGATATTGTCAGTTGTTTTAATTAAATACGCATTATATTTTTCATATTTTTGGAGAGTAGATCTTGAAAGTAGAGAGAATATAACATGTATTAATTGAAAGAATTAAAGTTATTATATAGTAACAAAAAATGATGACTTTTTGAAAAAATCATGTTTTAAACGCACCTTGCATCTCTGCCGATTAAAACGACTAAAAACACGATTTTTTCCTTTATGACAACAAAAAAAAAAAACCATTTTATTCCCCTTTTTTGACTTTTCTTTTTAAAATTAAACACTTTCTTAGTTTTTCAATGTGGATTTGACACATAATAATTTTTTTGTGATTCATAAATGTACAAACTCGACAAAGTAAGGGATGTTTTTTTTATTAACAGGCGACAGATGGGTCCGATATTATCTCCACCATGCCCTTTTGACCCGATCTTCTCCTATAAATTTGAGACTAACTTGGTAAGATTTCAAAACTTACTAATGGCCATTCGGCCCATACAGATTATTATTATCACACCAACTTTTTCTAATGCCACACCAACTATGTGCAATTCCTTCATGATATATAAAAGAATTGTTGTGACGTTAGTAAAAGTTATTGTGACAATAGTACTTCTCTTTTAAAAATCAACTAGCGTTATTTCATTGAGATTTTAATTTTATTTATTTTGACAAAATAACCTTCATATAATAAAGTTAATGTAAGAGTGGGGGCATTTTACTTGGTTTTGACCCACTCTTACTTGGTTTTACTCTCATTGTAAATAAAAATATAGATTTATAACCCCCACCAATAATCTATGATTGTGATATTGGTGGCAGGCTGCCAATTATTAAAATCAATAAGATCAATGGCTGGAAATTACCAATCAAACTCATTATTGATTTTTGTAATATTAACTATTAAGTATGCCAAGAAACCCGAAGGGTAATTTCAGACCGATAAGCTAGCGATTGATGCTGATAGGTTGTGAGTTTGATACTTAGTATGAGCATTAATTCTTCAGGGGCCACCTGTGAGGGCGCACCCTCACTTACTCGATGTGTGTGATGTGAGGGCGTTGCACGTGCCTTGGGACTAGTCCTTGGACAATACCATTGTTTATGGATCGGATAAACTTAGATACGAGCTCGATCCGTTGTCCGTAGGGATACCCGATTATCAAAAAATATATATATTAAGTGTGCCAAGATTTTGTTTAAGTGCCCCCAATCAATGCATGCTTTATAAGAGCAAACTCTTGATACCACTATCAGTAAAAGGTGCATAGTTGCAATAGTATATACATACAAGGGAGTGTTCAAGAGACATAAGTAAAAATATATATAAAAACAAACATTTTTTAAAATATGGGTTAGAAGTTTAGGGTTGAGAAGTTCTGAACTTTCTAACCCTATCAATAGTGATTTAAAATGTGAACCGTTGATTTTTTACCAATAATTTGTAAATCACATTTGATAAACAGTGATTTTAACATTACAAACATATTTATTAATGCGTTTATTATACAATTTTAACATAAGGGATGCTTGATAATGAAAGTTGATCTTTATCTCCTGTTCCAAAGGATAACTTTCAATCCAAAAGAAGAAAAGAGAATATTGAAAAGACTTCGATTGGATTCAATTCGATTTCCTAATAATGTTACAATGATTTTTTTATAGACCTTAAACCCTGAAATTATCTGAAACAGTTAAACTCGAAAAGAAAAAATATTTATTTAAAAAAAAACCGAGTAAAACACTTCCACTAAAAAATTATTAAAAATTAACAGGTGAATCCCAAAAGTGTGTTTTGACAACCAGATATGACCCTTTGTATTTATTTATTTATCTATCATAATGTTAACTATTGTTAGTTGGTCTTGAAATGATTCTCACTTAAAAGAAAACAATATATTATATTAGTTCTCATACATATAATGAAATTAGGCCCATTTAGTACAAAATTCAATTTCCAAATTTTTTAAGGGCATTTTTGGTATAAAATTCAATTTTCAAAGTGTATTTATTGCACTTTAATGTGTGCCCTTAGGGCACACGTTAACAAGACCCATAAATTAGTTCCTTGTTTATTACCAAGTAGTTGACAAAAAACAATAAAATGATTATAGCAATTAATGATAAGCTACAAATAAAACTTTAATTTTCATCTGGAGCAAAATCCGAACTCATAAAATGAAGAAGCTGGTACCTCTACAAAACAATAAAAAAAAAGAATTAGAAATTAAGATTTTTGTATTTTAAGCTCAAAAGATTAGGTTCTCAACTTTGATTTCAAATTTCATTTTGAAACATGTATTTGAATATTTTTACTATTATCGAGAGTGAAGCCACAATTGCACCACCTGGTAATATTGCTGAGTTCAAGCCCTCTCATTGGCCACCCACGGGGATCCCTGTCTACTTGGTATGTGTGGTTTGTGGGGGTATTATAGTATCG
>NC_141378.1:40804022-40989992 GCF_017979445.1 Akebia trifoliata | reverse complement strand
AAATATTTTATCAAATTACCAAAAGAAATAGTTAAAATAATTATTTTAATATCGTAGGATCACTAAAAATCCAATTGCAAAGGTAGGAAATTTATAATTTCAAATCCATAGTATAATTTTCAATGAAATTTGTTTTATTTAAATTTTGATAATTAATTTCAAATTTATTATGATTTAAAATCAAAATTCATTTATCAAATTGTAGAATAATTCTTTTTATATATTTCATCTAATATTTTAATATTGTAGAATAAAAAAGAAAAAATCAATTCAAAATAAATTGATTTTCATAATAATTTTGGTAGAGTATTAATTTCAAAAACTATTAAGACACCTTATTTTGAAAGTATATTTTCATTGGATCACACACACTCTCTCTCTCTCTCTCTCTCTCTCTCTCTCTCTCTCTCTCTCTCTCTCTCTCTATCTTTCTATATATATATATGGGAAATGTTCAGCACCCTAAGTTTTACCACACATTTTAAACAAACGTTTTTTGTCCTACATGGGTTAGAAGTTTTGGAATGGCTGATTTTTGGTGAGGATGATCTCTATGATTAGAAGATCATCCTCCCCAAAAATCAGCCCATTCTGAAATTTTTAGCCCCATGTTTACACGTTGAAAAATCGTGGACCGTCCATTTTTTGTAAACCATTTTTGATGGGGTTAGAAGTTTTGGAATGAGCTGATTTTTGGTGAGGATGATCTCCTTACCATAGAGATCATCCTCACAAAAAATCAGCTCATTCCAAAACTTCTAACCCATGTAAGACAAAACACGTTTGTCAAAATGTGTGGTAAAGCTTAGGGTGCTGAACGGGACCCTATATATATATATATATAGAGAGAGAGAGAGAGAGAGAGAGGGTCACGTTCAAGGGCCAACTTTTTGGCAAAACATTTTTCAAAACATGAGTTAGAAGTTTTGGAATGGGTGAAGAGATCATCCTCACCAAAAATCAGCCCATTCCAAAACTTCTAACCCATGTTTATAAGTTGAAAAATCGTGGACCGTCCATTTTTTGTAAACTATTTTTGATGGGTTAGAAGTTTTGGAATGGGCTGATTTTTGGTGAGGATGATCTCCTCACCATAGAGATCATTCTCACCAAAAATCAGCACATTCCAAAACTTCTAACTCATGTTTTGAAAAATGTTTTGCCAAAAAGTTGGCCCTTGAACGCCACCCATATATATATGGGTCACGTTCAAGGGACAACTTTTTGACAAAACATTTTTCAAAACATGAGTTAGAAGTTTTGGAATGGGCTGATTTTTGGTGAGAATGATCTCTATGGTGAGGAGATCATCCTCACCAAAAATCAGCCCATTCCAAAACTTCTAACCCATGTTTACAAGTTGAAAAATCATGGACCGTCCATTTTTTGAAAACTATTTTTGATGGGGTTAGAAGTTTTGGAATGGGCTGATTTTTGGTGATGATGATCTCCTCACCGTAGAGATCATCCTCACCAAAAATCAGCCCATTCCAAAACTTCTAAACTCGTGTTTTGAAAAATGTTTTACCAAAAAGTTGGCCTTGATATATATATATATATATAGGGTCAAGTTCAAACGACAACCATTTCGACACACATATAGACAACGTGTTTTGTCTTATATGGGCAAAAATGTTTGGAATGGGCTGATTTTTTGTGAGGATGATCTTTATGGTGAGGAGACCATCCTTGCCAAAAATCAGCTCATTATGAAACTTCTAGACCGTCCAATTTTTGTTGAAAAATTATAGACCGTCCCATTTTTGTAAATCAATTTTGATGGGGTTACAAGTTTTGAAATGGGATGATTTTTTGCCAGGATGATCCCCTCATCACAGAGATCATCCTCACAAAATATCAGCCCATTCCAAACATTTTTGCCCATATAAGACAAACACGTTGTCTATATGTGTGTCGCAGGAACCGACCCATATATATATATATATGTGTATATATATATATGGGAAGGGATCAATAGACAAAATTTGGGACAAAGATCCATACAAATTATATGGATCGTTGGATCACGATAGATCGAACGGCGCAGATCTATTTAACAGATTAATAACCCACGTGTGATTTCTCTAACTTAAAATTTTTAAAATTTTTAACGCCTCCCCGAACACAATCAAAATCACAGATTTCTCTCCTCTCTCCTCTCTTCTCTCTTCTCCTTCGTTTTGCCTTCTCTAACTCAAACCCTAAATCTAAACGCATATCAGATTTCTCTCATCTCTTCTCTCTTCTCTCTTCTCCTAGTTTTACCTTTTGTAACTCAAACCCTAACCCCCTTTTTCACTATTGCGACGACAACGACTCACTAACGTTCCATCCGTTGCGACGAAGAAGACGAAGACGTGCAGGCGAAGATTACCACTCCTTCTACATCTCTGCGACCCATATCAATGTCGTCTTCTTCATCTCTGCCATATGGGTATTGATTTGTTATCTATGAGGAACTCTTCTTAACAAACTAATTTCTCCTATTAAAAAAAGCTGATTTTTAGGTTACTGAAAATGAAACTTAATGTTGCACAACTGGGTATCTCCTAAATCTGACAAAAAATATTCTTTTAGGTCCCTCACTCTCCCTCACAAAAAAAAAAATATTCATCGGGAAATAAATCATAATTTGTTTGCAGAAAACTTTGAAATAATCATATAGAGTCATTCTTAGGTTATTAATCTTCTTGCTAGACTAATTCCTCTTTCAATGAGTTCTTATTCGAATATGGCATTGCAGGTAGCTCAAGAGATAGAGTCAGAAGCAAAGTACCAGATGACTTTATTACTCAGTTGGTAACCTTCTAACTCTGTTTGTTTCCTGATTGATACATAACAAGTATATCTCCTATTGTTGTCCATTGCCTTACTATATATTTATTTGGTTTCTGCATCTGCTCGGGGCAGGAAAATCTTATTTTTATTGGTAACAAAAGTGGTTCTTGCAACAAGCTTGATGAATATGGATAAATAAACTAGTCCAAGAAAATAGTATTTGTTTGGCTACTTTGAATTAGGGAGGGTAACTGAGCTATTCAATAATAATTAAAAGACTAAAAAGACGTCTGTTGAATGGAGAAAAAGAATAGTAACACCTATGTATAAGAATAAAGGACACATACAGAGTTGTATTAACTATCAAGGTATTAAGTTTATGAGTCACGCTATGAAATTATGGGAAAGAGGGATTGAACGAAGTTAAAGGCAAAAAACTAATATATCTGGTAACCTATTTTATGCTAGGTAGATTAACCACAACAAATTTTCTACTTGCAAATGATAGAGACGTACAAAGTTAATTTGGTTGGCATTAGGAAAGAAATATGTCCTGAATGGATATACTTGATAATTGAGGACATGTATGGAAGAGTTGTAACTAGTGAAAGAACAAATGGAGAGAAGACAAATGAGTTTCCAATTACAATTGGTTTACATCAGGGATTGATAGTTATAGATTCACTAACTTCCTATATTCAAGGGAATGTACTTTGGTGTATATTATTTGTTGTATTAGTCGATTAAACTAGAAAGGACTTCAATATAAAATTAGAGTTATGAAGGAAGGTGTTGGAGTCCAGGGCTGTAGAATAAGTAGAATCATGGCCAAGTATGGGAGTGTGAATTTATTAATAACATTCATGAAGTGGAATGTCCAGTAAAAACTGATGGTTTCGCTATGTCAGTTAAAACTTATGAGCTGCACGTGAAACTAGATAAGAAACTGATAGAACAAAGATTAAGACGAGAGAAGTGATAAACAAAACAGTTTGGCTCATGCCAAAAAGGTCCAGCCATGAAAGCTATCTTCTTATCTAGACAATCAACAAAGTCTCATCTCATTTGCAATTTGTTGCAGTTTGAGGAAGGAAAAGAATAATCACATATTTGAGGGTAAGAGCAATCATTCTAGAAGTTAAATCATTTCTATTTTGGGTCTTTTGTTTTTTTGGGGGAAAGATCTTCAAAGAATTTAAAGGGGTACTTTTTGAAGACCTCCTTATTAGATGTGAGAGAATTTATAATTTATCTGTTAGTTATTGTCAACCCCTTTGATGAGGTCCTTGTATCGGATGGTCTCTTCAACCTCCCTATCTCTCTCTTTTTTCTAATAAAATTTTATTTATTAAAAAACAATAACAATTATCATCTACTGATATCAAGTATGAAATACCTACTTATAAAAAAAATATCTGAAATACCTAATTGTAAGCATGGCTCTTGCATGTAGAGATATTGGACATCAAATATCCATATGTGGAACCTGTGTCCACCACTTTAGTAGTACATTGCCTTGGTTTGGAAAAGATAGATCGCTTTCTGACAGTTTTCTGGTTCTGGTTCTTTAAACAGCAAATGACGTTGATTAAAGCTCAAGCAGGGGTGAAGAACAACATGAGAAGGTTGAACAGAAGCATCATCCAGCAGGGCTCAAACCATGTCTTCCATGTGATCTTGTTTGCACTATTTTGTTTCTTCGTGGTCTACCTCTAGTCCAAACTTTCCCGAAGATGAGGACTTATTATTACACTACAATTGTCCTTTTTGCCAAATAAGTAGTTGATTTGATGACTCCAAAGTTTTGGTCTGTGCACAGTCAGTTATACAGATGCTGGATTCTTGTTTTTGTTTTTGTTTTTTTGTTTTTTTTCTGACAAGTAATTATATAGATTCTGTGGAAAAGCCTTCTCCCTAAGTATTGCAATTAAGAGTCTCTTGTCTTGTTTGTTCCATATTGCAATCGAACTACTGGTTTTTATCATCAGATATTATAATATCCGACATATAATTTGAGTTTAGCTCAACAATATGTTCTGCCATGAAGAGATTCCCTTGAGTAGAGTTTCTTCTCCTGTATCAGTTAAACAGAGACCTATTCATACGTTAGGAGTTCCACACAAGCTATATATGAAAAATAGTACATGTAAACAAAGCTTGAAAACACTTTTTGGAGTTCCATCGCCAACATATGTTAAAGGTTTAGGTTACACATTAGACCATAAAGTATGAAATGGTACATGGCATGCTATAGGCTATAAACTACAAACTGCCCACACATCAGACTTTTGAGTTCTGTGGTGGCTGGGTGGTAAGTCCATCAAATGCCATAAAATTCAAATGTTACTCTTATTAATTTGATTTAATATAATTAAGTAAAAAAAAAAGTGATTTTGAGATTTTTTTTTTTATTTTATAAAATGCCATAAAGCACCCAAAAACTCCTGATTGCCTCTGTTTTAAACCATAAGCAAATAAATCAGGTGACGTGTAGTGTTTTTGGAGGCCCCATGATTCCAGAAGTTCTGTCAAGATGTAGCTTCTGGTTCCACATAATATCATATAAGATTTGAAAGGAATCAAAAACATATTTTTTAAGCCGGATCTCATTAGTCAATTGATACGTTTTTTGGTAGGGAAGATGATTTGTTTCATGAGAAAATGCTGCTAGAGTTGAGAGAGAGAGAGAGTTTTGTAATGCTCTCCTTGTAAGAGTCTGTTTCCTCGAATTCAAGCTGCATCACTTTAAAGCGATTATTGAACGAGGATGCCAATGTATTGCAATCAATCCGAGTTACCTACTTAACATTACCTCAAAAACAATTTCTTTCTTATGCGAGACTCCAATTAAACACCTCTATTTGGTTCCTGTCAAGGCCTCGATGTGTCAGGAACATCATGCCATCAATTGCATGTATATTAAGGGATCCAAAGTGGTTCATATCACATCTCATGCTATCGTGATTGAACCCAGATGATATTCCAACGTCAACATTCGTAGCTTAAATAATTTATTGTGACTTTTTTGAATGTGTAATATTTGATCAGAAGTCAAATTGTGGTTGTTTTTGCTATAAAATTATCGGTTTAACCCACAAATGCCAGTCTTTCTAAGAACCCACGTATGAAAAACGCAGCTCAACAAATCACATTCTACTGAATCAAAAACTAAAATTGAGATTAATATTCTAGACAGAAGCAAGAAAATCCTTTCTTCATGGCATCAATAGCTTCATCCATCTTATTGCTTTTCACCCATCCCTCCATAAGAATCTCCCACGTCTTATAATTTGGACACCCTCCTTTCTCCAAGGTATGGAGATGTAACAACTCAGCTTTGTCCATCCATCTGTTCCTCACATACGCACCTAGAAGAACATTAGAAACCCTAATGTCATACTTTCCACATTCAGACTCCCATGACCTAAAGACCTTCTCTGCTTCCTCAATATCACCAATTTTTACCAAACACGACAATATGCACATGTAATTGGCACAAGTAATTCTTCCTGAAACTGCTTTACTGGCTTCCCAAAGCCGAAGAACTCCATCCTTGTATTTCAAATTGGCATAGAGAGTAATGAGAAAAAAAAAAGCCCCTTCTGGGTTGATAACTTTTGTTCTGCAGTTTTGAGGGCTTCAATGGCCTTGTCGACAAGTCCATTTCTTGTGTAGATGTTGGCTAACGTAGAGTTGGCGCTCCAACCCATTTCAACGTTCTTGTCATTCACCATTTCCTCAAAGACCGACTCTGCAGATGCAACCCGAGACCTCGCCACATGCACTCATCCAAAGGTTGTAAGAGAGAACATTTTAGGGAATCCTGTTTTGCTTCATCTGTCAGATCACAAAGGGTACTTTCTCAAACTGGCCCATAGCCAAATAGAGCTTCATCATCTCATTGAACAGATGAGGATTCGCATTCAACCCCAAGCCCTGCAGCTTCAACATGAGAGCCTCGGCTTTTTCTCTGTCTCTTTCTTTTACATAAGAATGAAGAAGAGGGAGACATGTAACTTTTTGAGAAGTAGTGTCAAGTAAATTCTCAAAGTACTCTTTAGCGTCTGCTAAACTATGGACTTTGATGATCAGCTGCAATCTGATGGCATGATCCACTGCTGACATCCAGAAACTGTTCGCTTCCATCCATGTTAGTATCTGCATTACAGATACCATGTTTAGGTCATGTATCTGATAGTGCCCAATTGTTTTTATTGAATAACAATATGCACCAAGTACACAGTTTGTTCAACTGTCGCAAAACCTTCGATACAAAAGTCACAAACTGCAAAATATTTAACAAGTGTGACCAGAAAATAACAAAGAGACCCCTGAATATAAGAAAATGGTGGGACTACTTGGGTCGTGCTTGGTGATTTCCATATTTTGTTACTAGCATGGTCCCATTACAGAGACTTGAATTGAGCACATAAGAAAACAAAAATTAATGGACCCAAAAGTAACTAAACAAAATGATATAAAACGTAGAAGACAACTCCAAAAATCTTTACAATTATAATGAGAGAAGATGGAGTCGAAGTGGTTCGACACCAAAATTTGAGTGGCTGTACATAGATACATACGTATTTATATAACATGCTGCAAATCATTTTTGCTTTCTAACATTCATACCACCAGGATTATTCCCGATGTATCCTTGCAAACCTACAAATCAATATAGAACCTGAAATCTGAATGTGGAAAATGAAATTAGAACAAACTAATGTTCATGAAACCCTAGTTCTTAAATCAATTATCTCCAGAATAAAAATAAGAAAATTTCAGATGATTCAAGCGTAAACCCTAAAATCTGGTAAGAAATCGAACCTGAAAAGAGAAGAAATATATTATTTTGTTTGATTCTTGTTGTTATTGTAGTTAGGATTTGTTGAGGAGAGTAGATCTTGTCCGTCATTGTCGTTGAGGTCAGAGTGTCGCAGAGGAACGGCAGTTCGTTATCGTCGTCGCAATAGAGAGGAAGAGAGTTAGGATTTGAGGTAAAACGAGGAGAAGAGAGAAGAGAGAAATCTGAAACGAAGGAGAAGAGAAGGGTTTGAGTTAGAGAAATCTGAAAAGAAGGAGAAGATAGAAGAGAGAAGAGAAAAGGGTTTTGAGTTAGAGAAATTTTAAATGAAGGAGAAGAGATGAGGTTTTGGCTCGGGGAGGCGTTTACAATTTAAAAAATTTTTAAGTTAGAAAAATCACACGTGGGTTATTAATCTATTAAATAGATATGCGCCGTTAGATCTATCGTGATCTAACGATCCATATAATTTGTATGGATCTTTGTCCCAAATTTTGTCTACTGATCCCTCCCCTATATATATATATATATATATATATATATATATGGGTCCCGTTCAGCACCCTAAGTTTTACCACACACTTTAACAAACGTGTTTTGTCTTACATGGGTTAGAAGTTTTGGAATGGGCTGATTTTTGGTGAGGATGATCTCTATGGTGAGGAGATCATCCTCACCAAAAATCAGCTCATTCCAAAACTTCTAACCCTATCAAAAATGATTTACAAAAAATGGACGGTCCACGATTTTTTAACGTGTAAACATGGGGCTAAACATTTTGGAATGAGCTGATTTTTGGGGAGGATGATCTTCTAATCATAGAGATCATCCTCACCAAAAATCAGTCCATTCCAAAACTTATAACCCATGTAGGACAAAAAACGTTTGTTAAAGTGTGTGGGAAAACTTAGGGTGCTGAACATTTCCCTATATATATATATATGGGAAATGTTCAACACCCTAAGCTTTACCCTACACTTTAACAAACGTGTTTTGTCCTACATGGGTTAGAAGTTTTGGAATGGGCTGATTTTTGGTGAGGATGATCTCTATGATTAGAAAATCATTCTTACCAAAAATCAGCCCATTCCGAAATTTTTAGCCCTATGTTTACAAGTTGAAAAATTGTGGATCGTCCATCTTTTGTAAACCATTTTTTTATGGGGTTAGAAGTTTTAGAATGAGCTGATTTTTGGTGAGGATGATCTCCTCACCATAGAGATCATCCTCACCAAAAATCAGCCCATTCCAAAACTTGTAGAACAAAACACGTTTGTTAAAATGTAGGGTAAAGCTTAGGGTGAGGAACAGGACCTATATATATATACTTTTCATTGGATCACACACACACACACACTCTCTCTCTCTCTCTCTCTATCTATATATATATATATATATATATATATATATATATATATATATATGGGTCGGGTTCCGTAGATTCACATTACGACTCACATTGCGACACACCGTTTTGTCTTATATGGGCAAAAATGTTTGGAATGGGCTGATTTTTTGTGAGGATGATCTCTATGGTGAGGAGATCATCCTTGCCAAAAATCATCTCATTATGAAACTTCTAGCCCCATGTTTACAATTTGAAAAAATTTAGATCGTCCAATTTTTGTAAATCAATTTTGATGGGGTTAGAAGTTTTGGAATGGGATGATTTTTTGCCAGAATGATCCTCTCATCACAGAGATCATCCTCACAAAAAATCAGCCCATTCTAAACATTTTTGTCCATATAAGACAAACGGTGTGTTGCAATGTGAGTCGTAATAGGGGTTGAAATAACGCCATCCTATATATATATATATATATTGGCAAAACATTTTTCAAAATATGAGTTAGAGGTTTTGGAATGGGCTGATTTTTGGTGAGGATGATCTCTACGGTGAGGAGATCATCCTCACTAAAAATCAGCCAATTCCAAAACTTCTAGCCCCAGTTTACAAGTTGAAAAATCGTGGACCGCCATTTTTTGTAAACCACTTTTGATGGGGTTAGAAGTTTTGGATTGGGCTGATTTTTGGTGATGATGATGATCTCCTCACCGTAGATATCATCCTCACCAAAAATCAGCCCATTTCAAAACCTCTAATCTATGTTTTGAAAAATGTTTTGCCAAAATGTTTGTTGCTGAATGGGACATATATATATATATAGGGAAATGTTCAGCAACAAACATTTTGGCAAAACATGGGTTAGAGGTTTTGGAGTGCGCTGATTTTTGGTGAGAATGATCTCTACGGTGAGGAGATCATCCTCACCAAAAATCAGCCCATTCCAAAACTTTTAGCCCCAGTTTACAAGTTGAAAAATCATGGACCTTCCATTTTTTGTAAACCATTTTTGATGGGGTTAGAAGTTTTGGAATGGGCTAATTTTTGGTGATGATGATCTCCTCACTGTAGAGATCATCTTCACCAAAAATCAACCCATTCCAAAAACTCTAACTAATGTTTTGAAAAAATATTTTGCCAAAATGTTTGTTGCTGAACATTTCCCTATATATAGGGTCCCGTTCAGCACCCTAAGCTTTACCACACACTTTAACAAATGTGTTTTGTCTTACATGGGTTAGAAGTTTTGGAATGGGCTGATTTTTGGTGAGGATGATCTCTATGGTGAGGAGATCATCCTCACCAAAAATCATCTCATTCCAAAACTTCTAACCCCATCAAAAATGGTTTACAAAAAATGGACGGTCCACAATTTTTCAACGTGTAAACATGGGGCTAAACATTTTGGAATGGGCTGATTTTTGAGGAGGATGATCTTATAATCATAGAGATCATCATCACCAAAAATCAGCCCATTCCAAAACTTCTAACCCATGTAGGACAAAAAATGTTTGTTAAAGTGTGTGGTAAAACTTAGGGTGTTGAACATTTTAACAAACGTTTTTTGTCCTACATGGGTTAGAAGTTTTGTAATGGGCTGATTTTTGGTGATGATGATCTCTATGATTAGAAGATCATCCTCCCCAAAAATCAGCCCATTCCGAAATGTTTAGTCTCATGTTTACACGTTGAAAAATTGTGGACCGTCCATTTTTTGTAAACCATTTTTGATGGGGTTAGAAGTTTTGGAATGAGATGATTTTTGGTGAGGATGATCTCCTCACCATAGAGATCATCCTCACCAAAAATCAGCCCATTCCAAAACTTCTAACCCATGTAAGATAAAACACGTTTGTTAAAGTGTGTGGTAAAGCTTAGGGTGTTGAACGGGACCATATATATATATATATATATATATATATGTATATATAGGGTGGGGTTCCTACGACTCACATTGCGACACAGTATTTGTCTTATATGGGCAAAAATATTTGGAATGAGCTGATTTTTTGTGAAAATGATCTCTGTGATGAGGGGATCATCCTTGCAAAAAATCATCACATTCCAAAACTTCTAACCTCATCAAAATTGATTTACGAAAAATGGACAATCTAAAAATTTTCAACTTGTAAACATGGGGCTAGAAGTTTCATAATGAGCTGATTTTTGTCAAGGATGATCTCCTCACTATAAAGATCATCCTCACAAAAAATCAGCCCATTCCAAACATTTTTGCCCATATAAGACAAAACAGTGTATCGTAATGTGAGTTGTAATGGGGGTCTATGGAACCCGACCCATATATATATATATAGTCCCGTTCATAACCAAATATTTTGGCCAATCATTTTTGTCCTACATGGATTAGAAGTTTTAGAATAGGTTGATTTTTGGCGAGGATGATCTCTGTGATTAGAAGATCATCCTCACCAAAAATCAACCCATTCCAAAATTTCTTGCCCCCATGTTTACAAGTTGAAAATTCGTGGACCGTCTATTTTTTGTAAACCATTTTTGATGGGGTTAGAAGTTTTGGAATGGGCTGATTTTTGGTGAGGATGATCTCCTCACCATAGAGATCATCATCACCAAAAATCAACCCATTCCAAAACTTCTAACCTATGTAGGATAAAAATGGTTCACCAAAATGTTTGGTGCCAAACATTTCCCATATATATATATGGGAGCGGTTCAGTAACCCTAAAGTTTGCCAAACATTTTTCAAACACATAGGTTAGAAACTTTGGAATGAGCTGATTTTTTGTGAGGATGATCTCTACGGTGAAGAGATCATCCTCGCAAAAAATCAACTCATTTTTGAAATTTCTAACCCTAATTTACAAATTGAAGAATCATGGACCGTCCAATTTTGGTAAATCACTTTTGATGGGGTTAGAAGTTTTGGATAGGCTGATTTTTGGTGAGGATGATCTCCTCATCATAGAGATTATCCTCATAAAAAATCAGCATATTCCAAAGCTTCTAATCCATGTGTTTGAAAAATGTTTGACAAACTTTAGGGTTGTTAAACCGCTCCATATATATATATATATATATATATATAAATTCAAATTTGAAATCGAAAATGAAAGTTGTGATTGTTAAGAATTGAGCATAAGATTTTTGATTAGTTGGAATCAAGATTGGAATTTTCGATTGTATGTACTTGTATTGAGGAATTTCTAAGTTTATAATGTATTTGAGCACTGTGCAATAGATCATGAAATGCAATTAGGATGGTAACCGTGAGATGGTATACCTGCATGTTTATTATTTTATGATTTACTCATTTCGATATAATGCTGCATATTTATAATTGTAGAATACCTGAGAAGATCATCACACTTGCAAATTTATTTTATTATATATATATATATATATATATATATATATATATATATATATATATTATTTTATTTAATTACATCATTCATTCCTGTATAAAGTGACCATCTCAATCTTTCTACATTTGTATGAAAGCATGAATGTCAACTAGTGTAAATAAAAGATATGTCTTTGGGGGTATGTGTTAGAGCCAAAGCCATTTGCAATTTGATCTCTCTCTCTCTTCCATTTTTGTTTATTGTCTGTAGACTAGGTGATAAGAATAAATGAGGGTGAGTTTGAGTTTGATCATAACCCGACACACAAACCTGAAGGCCTAGTGAAATTGCCATTATTTTTGCAAGAAAAAGAGATCATAAGACATGTCTTACAAAATATTTTTGAGTCTGACTAGCCTTACTAAGTTAGTAAGGATTTCACCCTTACAAAGGGTCCTTGGGTTCACATTTTGGCATCAATAACCATGATTCGATGCTTCAAGGTTGTAGAGGACAAAATTCTATGAACTTTCGAAAAAAAAATCACAATTTTTTTTTTACCATTGAATTTTAATTTTAAGTTTGGGAGTCTGTTAGAATCTTGGTAGTTATCCATTTTGAAAACCTTGGATCAATCTTGAGTGAATTTTTTTTTTCTTTTTTGATTATCTAAGTTTTTCGATGAAATTTAGAGGGTTGTGATGTTGGATTGTTGATGTGGTGATCCATTTGAGCGAAACTACCCTTTGTAAGGCTTAAAATCTTAGAAAAGAGTTTTGTAATACTTTTTGGGGTCGCTAAACAATTAGATAGATCCATAGATAACATTCATTCTAATTGATCAATGACAATCAATGATTAGATTTGATAATTATTTGGTATTCTTTTCTTCTTTTTTCCTACTACCATTACAGTATTGTTTCAAAGTGTAGATTAAGGATTTATAGTAAAGAAAGAGTATTCCGTGGCATCTTACTCCTTTAATTTGTTGTGTACCATAGAATTTGGAATAAGAAAGGAATCTTTGAATCTTTGCATGAGAGGAGCACTCTCTTCAAAAAATGATTATTTGAATATCTTTTGTCTTTTTGGATGAATTTTTACATAGCTGAGAACTTCTAAGTTTAGATTTTATCTCTTCTTCTGTCTTAAGGCAGATTTCCTCGACATCCTTTGTTCAGAAATAAAAAGATGCTTATAAAAAATTGGCTAATGATTTTTTGTCTCGATTTTTTTCAATCAGTCTACTCGACTCACGTGACGATGGCACAAAATCATAAATCTTTTTTCTTGTGTATCCCAAAGAAAACGACCTATGGTTCTGTGCCCTTACTATGTCAGCCAAGTACTGACCACGTGAAGACAATCGAGTAAGAAAATCACGACTCTAAAAAAATTGATAATTTATCATGTTTATTCTTAGTTATTTGATCAATTTCTTTTATTACTCAAATCTAAGATCTATGTAGACTTTTTTCCCTTTAAGTTTAGCAAGGGAGGGTTTGAATGTATCAATGGTTAGTGGGCCCAGTTAAGCGTACAACGTGGATAGTGAGGATTGTCTCTTTTTAGTAATAATCATAAATATTACTCAATTATACTCCATAAATACAAAAATAACTGTAAATAAATTTATTATCATGTTTGTTTTTTCTTAAAAATTTGATAAAATATTCTTAGATGGTACTAGTCTTTACGATCGCATGTCTTGAAAGTTTTCCAACATGCAAGAAAGTGAGTCAAGACATCACTCAATTTTGAACACATGACCACAAGGAGCAAACCACTAGTCGAGCCAATACCATGGGATTGTATTATAATAAGTTTATTAGCGTATTTCACAATGGGTGAGTGGGCATCGGATAAAATGGTTTGGTTCGATTTTTTTTAAGGGCTACAAAGCTTAATCATTCAATTATATCTCCTCATGATCAATTCAATAACCATCAAATATAATGTTTTTTTTTTTGTTTGTTAATATTTATATATATTTAAAAAAAAAATTAAATATAATACATTTAATAAAATGGTTTGATAACAAATTAAAAAAATGGTAATTTCATATGAGTCGTGATGCATAACAGTATCCCATTCCTATAGCAGCATATTGTCTATGTGACACCTTTTTATTGGAGAATAAAGACATTGGGCTGCATTCCATATAGAAAACGACTAGATTAGGAACCCGATGCGTATTGAACCAACCATAATGTAGATAGAACACCTAACTTGATCCTGATTCATTTCATATCTACTCACGTTTTCACATTATTAGTCAAGGAATTCCACAAATGCATAAGTTGCACATGAAAATTATTTTGGCAGTTTAGGGGGACTTTCTCGAGAGAGCTGCTATTGGCACCCCAACAGTTACTTATTACAATCCAATTAAAAAAATTAAATTATAATCGGGTATCCCTGTAGACAGCGGATTGGGTTCGTATCTAGGCTTTTGCCCATTCCATAAACCATGATTTTGTCCAAGGACTAGTTTTGGGGCACGTGCAACGCCCACACATCACACGCACTACGTGAGGAAGTGAAATAAGTGAATGGTTGAAAATACGTAAAAGTTGGGTGCCAATAGAAGCTCTGTTTTTTTTTTTTCCTTTCTAGATTTCTATTTTTTTGAGGTTTAGGATTTTATATGAACCTATTCATTATTGTAAACAATTATTAAAATTGTTTGAACGAGTGTTATAATGTTTTATAATTATGTTGAGATTATAATTTGAGCCAAACCTCTATGACGTTCGAAGAATGCATTTCAATATTTAATTGAGGGTAATAAATAATTTAAGAAATTGGGGTGTAATAAGTAAAAATTGGCAAACCAATGACATCTCTCTTTCGATATAAGAGGAAAAACACGAATTTCTTAGATATTTATACCCTCCTTCAATGGATTAGTACAGTTTATTCTATCATCTCAATCATATGTTTGATGGAGAATTTCAATCGTGGGTTGAGGCTAGTGTTTTCGTTCTCGATATATTTAGAAGGATTGTCAATGGATGCCCTAAACTCGTCACGAGCTTGATCAGGTAGTCTAAACTCAACTTGGGTTGGATTCAACATTTCATGCTAAAGGTCGGGTTGGGATGAGCATGGGTTGGTGTTTGTAAAGTGTGGGTTGGGAGCAGCTTGATTCCCAACCTGCCTGAGTTGCAATCCTAGCGTGTCCTTATCCATCTACAACCATGTCATAGAGATGCATATAACTATCATTTTAGTGGCGTTTGTTGGTAACTAAAATGTAATATTATGTTTGTGTATTTATAAATGCCCTCACCTTCAACCTTTAATCATAAGCATCTATCTAAGTCTACCTTTAAACCTCGAGGACAAAATACGTTTTTTATATTAGAAGATGTTGGAAAGGATTTTCTCGTATTGAAAAAATGATGATTGAAGTTGAGGTTCAAAAGATAAAAAATATTTACAGTAGATAGATTGAAGGGCATAAAAATGATTAGTTTTGGAGAGAAAATTCAAGAATTTTTGTCACAAGTTGAAGATAAGAGCACGAAGGTCATTTTACATTAGTCTACAAGAGAAGACAAAGGTCAAGGTGTATTTCATCATTTTTAAAATACAAGAGGAGGGTATCTCAAATATACACCAAAATGTTTAGGGGTATCTCTAAAATCTAAATAACCCCTAAAGTTTTAACTTGCAACCGCCTTCCAACGGGCGCAGTCCTACTATGTAATTTTAGAAATATCTTCAATCCTTAAAAATCTCCGCCACACTTACACTTATCACATCCACCGTACGATGACGGTACAACGTGGGACCCACATGTCACATCATCAGTCATATCGGAAACGTACGGTCCTGCGTCCTTCAAATCACCCCAATTCAGTACTCTACGTTGTATTTTATAAAATTTTGCGTGGATAGGTCGACAGTACATCTTCTTTCGCTAGATTCTCTGGTTCGGTGAACAATTTGCTTTAATTTGCAAAAAAAAAAAAAAAAAAAAATTCAAAAAAGCTGAAAGAGGTCTCTCTTCAAGGAAACCGAGGAAAAAATCTGCAAATATTTGCTATTTTGGGTAATATTTATTTATCCAAAAATCCTTTTTTTTTTTTCTGCTACTTTGGTTCAAGTTTGTAATTTTCATTCAATTAGGGTTTTTTTATTTTTTTATTTCAGATTTTTTACTGGTGGTGACGTTTCTGCAATCGACTCAGGTTAATGAGCTTGAGATTAGGGTTAGGGTTAGGATTTCTGTTGATTGAGATTGTGATGCTTGAATGATGGCTGCGGTGAATCCACAACCACTTCAAGCTCGTCCGTACGATGGACATGAAGATCACATACAGATACCTATACCGATCGAAGATGATAATGGAGGATTCGAAGATGATGAAGATGTTGGTGATGGTGATGGTGATGATGCGATGGACGATGTTGAAGACGTCCAGCTGAATTCGGGAAACCATGGAGATCACATTGTTGCGTTGCAACCTCGAACAAGTGAGCTTACGCTCTCTTTTGAAGGCGAGGTTTATGTCTTTCATGCAGTAACACCTGAAAAGGTCCGTCTTTTAAACTTATATTGTTATTTGATTTGATTGGTTCTTCGAATTTGAAATGATTTGAATAGTTTGTTGTGTTTGTGATTTTGTAGAATTTGGTTGATTCGGCATGTGTTGGATTTGTTGTCGTTGGGTTGTTTTTGGGAATCTCTTGTATCAAATTTATATTTCTATTTGATTGGTTCTTGTTTGAATTGGAAAGAAACCGATTGAATTCGAATAGTTTACTGTGTTAGTGATTTTGTAGAATTAGATAGTGGAGTTCTGATCTCATTCTTATATTTCTCATTGGTAGAGCAAGCTCATCCTATGTTACCTGGTTTGTCGGTTTGAATCCGGGCTTGTGGTTCGCCACTCTTGAATAAACCCGATTTGTAGGGGTAGGTAGAGATAATTCGTTTCTTTTGATTAGCTTTGGTTCCCTAAATCGGTTCACTATTTTGGTTCGCTTGTGCATATACATAATTCAAGTATACAAGTTACAAGTACAATTATAATGTTAAAAAATTCTAATTCAAATAGAAATAAATTAATATAATAATCTGAATTCTAAATACAAACAATGAAAAAATATAATAAATTGGTTTGGTTCACTGAATCAATTAACAAATTGTTTGATTCATCAAACAAATTAAAAAATTGTTGCAAATTGGCATGCTTTGGTTTGCCGAACTCTTATCAAAATTTGGTGGGTTCGTGGTTCATTTGATTTTACGAACTCAGTTCAAACCTTACAATGAACTGATTGGGGTCGTACCAGTTCGGACTAGTGCCAACGAATTGGGTAACAACATAGAGCTCATTTGTACATAGATTTTGCATGTGTTGGATTTGCTATCAATTTTTTAGTCTCATTTACTCTTCTTTCATTTTTTTTTTGTTGTATATACTCCTATTTGATTGCTTTTTGCCTGAATTGGAAAGAAATCATTTGAGTTCAAAAAGTTTGTTATGTTTGTGATTTTGTAGAATTTGATAGTGGAATTTTGATCATGTTCTTATATTTCTAGTTGTTATCAATTTTCCACACATTTACTCCTGTGTCATTTTTTGGAATTTCTTTTATCAATTTCATACTACTACTATAGTTCATTACGGGCATTCTCTTTGGGGTCAAGGGGGTAGAAGAGGAAAGACAAAAAATTGGAGGTGTATTATTGAAAAAGGAGGGAGAAAATGAAAGAATATATAAAGTTGAATGGGTATTCTTGGAAAGAGGGGTAAAATAGGAAAGACAATAAAATTGGAGGGGTATTCTTGGAGAGAGGAGTAAAAGAGGAAAGACAATAAAATTGGAGGTGTATTATTGGAAAATACATAGTAAAAGAAAGACAATAAAGTTTGAGGGGTATTCTTGGAAAGGGGGTAGAAGAGGAAAGGGAATAAAGTTGGGGTGACAAAGGGAGTGGGGTCCACCAACATGGTGTTATATGATACAGATTTGATGGGTTCTCGTTTGAATTGGATAGAAACTGATTAGTTCGAATACTTTGCTGTGTTTGCTAGAGTTAGTAAATTTCTAGTCGCTAGAGCAGGCAGTTATATAAAGATCCAGAGTGTGTTGGATTTGTTATCAATTTTTCCATGCATTTACTCTTGTGTCATTTTTGCGTTTTTTTATTTGTTATTATTTCTTTTATCAATTTTATAGTTCCATTTGATTGGTTCTTGCCTGAATTGGAAAGAAAAACCGATCCACTTCGAATAATTTGTTGTGTTTGTGATTTTGTAGAATTGGCTAATGGAATTCTGATCTATCTCATATTTGGTAGAACAAACACGTGTAAAAAGTTTGCATGTGTTGGATTCCCTTGTCCGTGCATTTGCTCTTGTATCATTTTTGGGTTTATTAGAATCTCATTTTTCAATCTTTTTTCGCATCACCATTATTTGCAGTTTGTTATTTACTAAATTTGGTGCTTGATGCATATGTGTCACTTATTAATCATTGAGTTCTCATTGTGGTAAGTTTATATCACAATTATTTCTGATATGTGCAATGAGATATCGATTATATGATTAGATCTCATGTGATTAAGAGTTTCGAAGATTTTGTTACTTAGTCCGTTATTTTTGTGCCAAGGTGCAAATATGGTGGCATGTGAAAGTTCTAAATGCGTGGAGTTAGAGCACTAGGGATATTTATCTACTTCATTGGAGCTGAATTGCATGATTTATTACTTGCTCACACCTCTTCCTTGTGGAACATATTCTTTCATTATTAGCATCCCCCAAATTGTTGAAGGGGTTTAATTTGGGGGACATGTTGTAAACTATGTGATATTTCGTTATAAATAGGATTCATGTTTAACTGATCTTAAATTTCTGTATAAGACATGTTTCTGCCTTATTGATCTTATATTTCCATATAGGATAGGGCTTTTGTCACACTTTGATCCTCGAAATCTGCAATCCAGTCCATGATTCATGGGCCGACTTGTGACTTAAAACTCGGAGTGATGAACAATTAACAAGAAAATTAAATAAATACTATTTATTTAGTTATAAACTCAAAATTTTATAACACTAGTCAAATAACATTCCCTTGTCAAGGTTAAATGCTCAACACACTGATGTTCAAAAATTCATGTCCAAAATCCTTACTCTGATTTCAAAGAATCATGCAATCTAGATAAGTAATTCAATAAGGAAAACTCAAAAATTATAAAATTGGTCTAATTAAAGACTTTAGTATTCATTAATGAGGCATGACGCTAAATTTTCTAAATAGAAACAATACCTGTAGATTCAACCCGTCTCTACTCGGAATTTTAATAAATTCATTTTTTTCGTCATATTTGAGCATACTACATATAGTTGGAAAGCTGTCTCAATAAAATACAAGAATATAGTTTTTGTTAAGTATAGTTTTGTTAAATTTTTTTAGAGAAAACGAGCTCAAACTCACGTTTTTTGCTACCAATAATTCTATAGGTAGCTTGACATTTCAGCAGTAAATAAATCATAAAAAATTCATGTTAAATCCAAAACACGATTGACTTAATTTTCAGTGAAAGTTAACTTAAATATATAACTTTTTCATGAAGGATGAAACTATTAGTTATATACAACTTTCTAAAGAAAACTAACCTACAAAATAGAGGAACAAAATTCTAATTCTGAAAATGAGCAAAAATTCGTTCGATAAAAATAGTGAACATAAATATATTTTACTTAGACCTTTTATGAGAGTTCATACTATGATATTCAAATCTAATATAATTGGATTCATTTCGTTCACAATTTGGAAAAAGGTTTGGTGAATATTCTCTCCAAATAAGTCTAGATTTACCTCATTGTAATTGAAGAAAGGTTCTCAAAATTTGGAAAAAAAGACCTATACTAATTGAAATAATAAAAACCAACAATCCATATTTATTAATAAAAAAATTAAAATATATGGTCCTTCAAACAATATCAATCAAATTAACAACATTTATTATGAATTACTAACGACTTAAGAAATAAATTGTCACATGTCTCAATGACTAACATGAAATCAAACAAAACTATTAAGTCTTCGATTGATCTTCATGTAATCCTTGCTAAAGTTCCGGATCTCTTGTCAATTCTGAAATGGTATAATAAACTGAATGAGTTGTGAAGCCCAAGAAAGTCTTACTAATTCCTTTTTCTTAAATAAAATAATAATAAATTAAATGACATGCATCAATAATCACGATCAACAATTTTTGCAAAGTAACACAAATGTCAATTCCTTGTATCGAAATATAAATTTTGTAAGGGCTCACACCCATAGAATTCCGACCACCGTCATATCCCTATCGCAGGATCTTCCTCGAGGGGCTTTTGGACTTTTCACTGAAACCATGATTTTAACTTGTTCCTTTATAAATTCTTCTCAAGAAATGAATGTCCTTCATTAATGCATAAGTGACATTTATTTTCATCATACATTTTATTCATCCCATTTCTCCATGATAAACATGATCATTTCAATTAAAAATAAGGAAAAAAGGAATTTACTCTTTTTTCAAACTTTCAATTTCGTAATGACCTTCAAGCTTGATTCCCTTCTTGGTCTCCGTATGGAATCGTTCCAAAATACTAGAGGATGAGAATATTTTTATTCTCTAGAGAATAAATTGAGGTTAGTCTTCCAAGAATCCTATAAATATGCTTTTATGCAATCTAGGATTCCAACCATTTCCCATCGATTTGAGCTTTGAGGATAACATTGCAGACATTGCGGGAGCATCACTTATATGCAAAACAATGCAAGTTGGAGTTCTGGTTGGTGGGCGTCCAATTTCTAGCTCATGTAGTATCAGAAGAAGATATCTCAATAGACCTAACAATGGTTGAGGCGGTTTTGAACTAGGAGAGATCGAAGAATGTTTTCGAGACTTGTAGTTTTTTGGGGCTAGTTGGGTATATCCAAGATTTGTGGAGAACTTTTCTCATTTGATGGCACCGATGACTTGCTTGACCAAGAAGGGCTGAAATTTGAGTGGAATGAAGAATGTGATCAAGCCTTTTAAGAGTTGAAGTTGAGATTGACTTTAGCACCTATCCTCATCATACCGATTGGTGAGGAAGGATTTGTTTGTGATCTACATCGATGCATCATTGAGAGGCTTGGGGTGTGTTTTGATGCAGCAAGGGATAGTAGTAGCTTATGCATCTCAACAATTGAAGGATCATGAGCAAAATTATTCGACAAACAACTTGGAATATGGTGTCATTACTTATATGGTGAGAGGTTTGAAATGTATTCTGACCACAAGAATCTAAAGTATATTTTCACGCAAAAGGAAATGAACCTGAGGCAAAGACGTTGGATGAAGTTTTTGGAAGATTACAATTTTACACTATACTATCATTCAGGGAAGGCGAATGTATTAGCAAAGGTATTGAGTTGGAAGTCTTAGAGTCAGATAGGTAGTTTGACATTTCGATGATGACAAATGCTTAAGACAATAAAAGAGTTTGACTTTCATATAGGAAGGCAAAGTGCTCAAGTTTATTTATATAGCTTGTCGACTCAATCAACCCTTAATCAGAGAGTGATTGAGTCTCAAAGGAAGGACTAGGAGTTAGAGGATAGGGCATGGATAGTACTTGGTGATGAATCAAAGGTTTAGTAAGGCTCATTGTTCAAGGTATAGTATTCACCCATGGAGTAACAAGATGTATCGGAATTTAAATTGTTAGTTTTGGTGGAAGGGAATGAAGAGAAATGTTGCAGAGTTCGTATCCAAATGTTTCACATGTCAATAAGTGGAGGTTAAGCATCAAATACCATCAGGGATGTTGTGGTCATTTACTAATTTTAGAACAAAAGTGGGAACGCGTTACCATGGATTTCGTAATGGGCTTACCAAGGACTCAGGCAAGGCATAATTGTATTTGGGTGATAATCGATAGATTGACTAAGTCAACAAACTTCCTTGCAATGAAGACCATTGATTCATTAACTTCACTAAGTAACCTTTACCTTTGGGAGATCATGGGCGCAACTTAGTTTTAACTCTGCATTCTACCCTCAAATGAACAGACAATCGGAACGAGTCATCCAGATTTTAGAGGATATGTTGAGTGATTGCGTAATAGATTTCAAGGGCAGGTGGAGTGAACACTTGCAAATAATAGAGTTTGTGTACAAAAATAGCTTTCAAGCTTATATTGAGATGGTGCCCTATGAGACATTGTATGGGATACCTTGCAGATCTCCTATCTATTGGGCTGAAGTAGGAGAACACCTTTTACTTGGACTAGAGTTTGTTCAAAAGACCATTGAGAAGATTTGTCTCGTCCGAGATCATCTTATTACAGCACGAAGTCCTCAAAAGAGCTATGTTGGTCGATGGAAAAGACCTTTGGAATTCCAAGTTGGGGCGCATATATTTTTACGAGTAACTCCCGCAAGGGTGTGTCTTGTTTTGGAAAGAAAGGGAGCTAGCACTGAGATTGATTGGATTGTTTTAGATCCTTTAGAGATTGGGAGCGGTAGCTTATTAGTTAGCACTACCGCCTCAACTATCGATAGCGTACAACGTATTTCATATGTCAATGCGTCGAAAATATATACGAGATTCATCACACATCATTGAATAGGTTATATGAGGACTTAGAAATTTGGGAAGATGTGACCTACGAGGTGAGACCAATCTAGATTCTAGACACCAAGGAGCAGGTTTTACTTACCAAAACAATCTCTTTGGTCAAAGTGCTATGGCAGAAGCAACTTGGTTTATGTTTCTTATGAAGGGTAGTATCGGTATTTTTTCAAAAAATTCAATTAGGGTTTCAAAAGATTCTTTAATTAAGGGGTTTTTAGTCAACGACAATTTTATAACATTAGGGTTTTGGGAGCCGTCCCATGTATGTTTAATGGGGGGGGGGGGATCGACACTCAAGGATGGAGGTCTTCTCGCAAATTTTGCATCCTAAAATTTTGGGATATAAATAAGTTTTAAAAATTTGAAATAATATATCCAACCTAGCCAAGTTGTTTCAAAGCCCTTGGGGAGGGTCTCTTAATTTTTTTGAAAATATGAAAATCTTTCTTAAGATTTGATACTTATTAATAAAATCTTTTATATACACGTGACACTATACTATTGGGTTAAAATATTAGGGGTTTATTGGATTAATAGGATGGGTCCATGTGGCATGCTTGAGATTAAATCAAATAATAAATGTAGTTAATATGATTGATCTTGTTTGAAGGGCCATGTATTTGAAATTTTTTGTTTCTTAATAAATATGCATTTTTGGTTTTTATTGTTTCAATTAATCTTAGTCTTTTTCCAATTTAGGCAACCTTTCTTCAATTACGATGAGCTAAAACTGAAAAAAAAAAAAACCTGTAAATCTAGACTAATTTGGAGAGAATATTCACCAAACATTCTTCAGGATCGTGAAGGAAATGAATCCAATAATATTATATTTGAATCTCATAGTATGAAATCTCACAAAAGGACTAAGTAAAAAATATTTGGTTTACTATTATTCTTGAAAATTTTGCTCATTTTCAGAATTATAATTTTTTCTCTGTTTTGTAGGCCTGTTTACTTTAAAATTTTGTATATATCTAATGGTTTCTTCTTTCATGGAAAAATTAGATATTTAAATTAACTTTCACTGAAAATTGAGTTCTATCGATTTGGACTTAAAATGAATTTTTTATTATTTATTTACTGCTGAAATGTCAAAAGTTGCCTGCAAAATTACTGGTAGCAGAAAACATGAGTTTGAGCCTGTTTTTCTCTAGAAACTTCAACAAAACTCTATTTAATAAAATATATATTCTTGTAGCTTATCAAGTTAGCTTTCCAACCATATTAGTTGGCTCAAACACGACAAAAAATGAAGTTATTAAAATTCTGAGAATGCAGATGGGTCGAATCTGTTGGTAGTGTTTCTGTTAAGAAAATTTAGCTTCACGCTTCCTTAATGAATACTAAAGTCTTTAATCAGTCCAATTTTATAATTTTTGACTTTTCCTTATTGAATTAACTTTCTAGATTGGTATTATTCTTGAAATCGGAGAAGGATTTTGGACTTATGAATTTTTGAACACGGGTGTGTTGAGCATTTAAGCTTGACAAGGGAATTTCATTTGACTAATATTATAAAATTTTGAGTTTATAACTAAATAAATAGTATTTATTTAATTTACTTGTTAATTGCTCATCATCCCCTGTCCTAAGTCACGGTCGAGCCATGAATCATGGACCGGATTGTGGATTTCAAGGATTGGGGTGTGACAATTTCTGTGGTACTTATTATCATACGTTTATGGTCAAGGAGATAGTAGGCATTGGTTGGGAAACATCCAACATTGTTAAGGAAGGTAAGACGGTAATAAGACTCTTAACTTGGTTCAGTCTATTGGTACAAATAGGAGATCTTGGGTTATAGTTTGGCTGAAGAAAATAGGAGACATTTTTAATGAGTCTTATAAGATCTTCTGTCTAGAGGTGACACATTAGGGAAAGAGGAGTAGAGCAGACTGCATTTGATGGAGAAATCTTTGATCATTCTAGGGAGGCCTTGTTGAAGAAAATGTATAGATAAGTTCATTGTTCTTCCACATGTTCCCAAGGCTAGCGGCTGGTGATGCTAGACTGCTAGTTACTTTGATATCTTTTGCCCCAAAACATTGCGTATTGGAACAACTGGAGATCTTGTTTTCTGAGACTTTTGAAACACTTGAAGTCGAGCAACCAGAGGGGTACTCATTCATCATAACCAAAAAGTATATACAAGATCTACACAAAAACTCAATTTCTTCATTTGGTACCAAAACCCATTCTCCCCATTGCATATGCCAAGGAACCCTCGTTTACATAGTCATACATTGTCATGTCATGAGGCTTGGGATCTCCTATTCGATAGATATCAGAGCCACTGCTTTCATCAAGATGAGTGCCCCATTCAAAATTTTCCTATCCGTAATAAATGCCTTTGCTTTTGAGAAGCCAAGAATTATAATATTTGATTCTAGTTCTTTTGGTTGTTTTTTCTTTCTTTTCATGGTGTTCCATCTCGAACACTCTGTACATTCTTTTCTCTTTCTAATAAATTGTTGCCTATAAAAAACAATTCTAGTCAACTACATATTGGCAATAATCCTATGAGCACTCCTTCGACTTACTCATGGGTCTATAGTCGGAAATATCTTCTAGGCCATACTTCCTTGGGATGATAGATAAAATGGTGTTTTTTAGAACAATAATCAAGATAGTCTCATCATTACATTCCTTCACCACTTTCATGAGATCCTCACCAATTACATCCCAACATTTCATGATGAAAGTCATTGGGAAGCCATCCTATACTGGAGCTTATCCTCATCTGAATCTCTAATCATATTTCTTCCTAAATGAAGGGTCCCTTTGTGTTGGTCATCTTGTCTGCCCTTTTCTTAATAAGATTTATTTACCGGTAGAAAAAAAAAGTTAGTGCAAATATTCAACCCTCTATCTATTGTCGCCCTTGATCTCTAAGACCCTACCCCCAAACTTCCTTTTGGGCAGAATTTGTTCCCCTAGAGGCATGGACATTCCTGTGCAAAGCTGAAGAACAGGGTATTAATCATCTTACATCCATTTTAAGGTCTCTTGGGAGGTATTGAACTTCATTTTCATTGTTCAGAAATTAGAATCAGTTTGTGTTTCCTTAAAGATGCAGAGGCCATTTGTCTGATTGGCGAGACCAAATTTTGTGAAAAGAATCTCCCTTTTGCTGTTTGTTGAGGTATTTGGAAGGTACACAATGGTCGGATTTTTAAGTGTTAATCTTTATTGGAAAATGTGCAGCGTTTCGTGCATGAATGAATGTTTTATTGTTCTGAGTTTTGGGATAGTATGCTGGAGGGTTTTGGGTGTAATTGGGGTTCTTCTGTATCTGAAATGAAGCCAGTATTCTATTATTTGCCTAGTTTTCTTCCAATTTTTTGGGAATTTTTCCATATTTAATTTCCTTCCACTCTTAATAAAAATTTCTTAACGACTAAAAGATAGCCAACACCAAATCTTTGATGATGATTAATCAAAAGAAACAAATGGATAATTTTGAAAATGCAGGACTGTCTATAAATAGTTATGAAGCTACATTGACATGTGTATGATCATTATCTTTTATATGATCAGGAAGGATTTCTGTTAGTGCTTTGATAGCAAGATTGGTTAAATTGTACTATAAACTTCATCGGTTATCTACTGTTTCTTACATATACCGTCTGTCATGCCGTTTCCTTTATGCACTCGATTTCTGCGCTTTGATCGTTTTGGTGAGTTACTTCATTCTTGAAACAACAGTTGACCTTTATTGAGATGTGCATAAAACAGGTGCAAGCAGTGCTATTGCTTTTGGGAGGGAGTGAAATACCTTCTGCTGTGCCTACAATTGATGTACCCTTCCATCAGAATGTAGGGTATTTCTGAAGCTACTTTATATTTTAAATTATCATGTTAATTGTGTATTTTTTTCACTGTTTCATCTAAAAATTTCTCCAGGGCGTGGGAGATGCTCCACGACGCTCAAATCTTTCACGAAGAGTTGCTTCTTTGGTTAGGTTCCGTGAAAAGCGGAAAGAGCGATGCTTTGAGAAGAAAATTCGGTACAATTGCCGTAAAGAGGTTGCCCTGCGGTAAGGTCGATTTTGTGTATGTTAATTTAATGTGGTTTAGCTGACAAAAGTTTACCCAAATCGTTTTGCTGGGATGTTTATGCTAGTGTTGTGTGCAGATGCTTTCGAGTAGCATCTTGATGATGGACGAAGATTATAGACATCTCGAGTGAACCTTTGTTATTTTGTTTTGTATTTCTGTGAAGCTTGCTTGACTCATGGCAAAGGAAATATTGTAGAAGTTACTTTGTTCTAATTTTTAGTTGATGAGCAGTTCAAGTGGGATTACAACTATTATGAAGGCTAAACTCACTTATTTACTTCAGGAGATAAGATTTCAGTGTTTGTCTAAACATCAAATTTTTTCCTGGATATACTCAGTAGGTACTCATGAAAAATTTGCCAGTATAGTTAAGATATTATAAATTTTTAAGACTTGGTGGTATTGCATGAAAGGTTGAAATCTTGTCCAAACCAAAACAAAAGCTCGAAGCCATTTGAAATGTTGTTGAAATTTAAGACCTTGAGAAGAGAAGCTCTATCTTATGTTTATTGATGTGGTGGGTGGAGAAACCAGTAATTTAGTTGTTGTATTTGTGACCAATGTCATATCGTATGCTGATTTTTTTAGATAATGGGGGATTCTAAACCATGTCCCATCTCATTTCACATTTGAAAATGTGGCTGGAAGTTCCATATTTCTTCAACTAGTGGCTACTTGGTGATGCAATTAGGATACAAGGGTAAAGCAGATTATGATTTTAAAGGCCCTCAAGTTAAAACTGAAGGAGTGTATGAGGTGTTTGGCTGGGTAGACATTAAGAAGGCTTGGTTGCTTGATGAAATAATTTCGTTGACAACCAAGAAAAAAGATTCATAGATAGGACAAAGGAGTCATGTGTCTTGGCTAGTGAATGAGGAAGATAAGTAGTAGCAAAGAAAGAGAGTCTTATGCTGATTACGATGGAAAGAAAATCACAAGTGAGATGGTTCCAAGTTCTTTCATAGAATTTCCAATGTAGAAGGTGCGATAATGTCATGCCATATGAAGAATGGAGACATTGTAAGCAATGTTGTCAAATAGCATATGTGGTGTTGTCCTGTGTGCATATGCTATTGCATATGGAAAAAATTAAGGAAAATTTTGCAATTATTACGATGATTCTAGAAAATGTTTTTGTAGTATTTTTATTTTCAATTTCATTATAATTATTATATTTGCATGTTTAACAAGTATGTGATAATGCATAATCTAAAAAATTTGGGGAAAAAAACGTGAATGTTGCAAAAATCCTGAAATCTTGCTTCTTGATTATTGAAACTTGAATCTTGATTCTTGTTTTGATACTCAACCTTTATATTACCTTCCCTAGTTTCCTCTATTCCAGAAAGGGAATGTTCAGGATTTCTGTCAAGACTTCTTTTGTCTAGAAACTATAAAAACATCCTTAAAATTTCATTGACAAGTTTGTGAACAATTGTCTGTGAATGATTGCCTTAGGGGGTGTAGAGCATTGGTGAAGTCTAACCATGGAGAGAAAGATCTTACTCTTTTACCACCCAACTGTTGTGAATTGTAACTGACCAAAATGTTTTGCATATGCTTTCAAGTTTGTTCAGCACTAATGAGAATCGTGATCATTTTTTCTCAAATAGGTGAATTATATTAAAAGCATGAAGGATTAAGAGGGCCCTGCATTCCAAATTACAAATTGAGCATTTGATTACATTGTCAAATTGCTCACAACACCAAAATTGGCTAATTTATTTGCTAATATTTTTCATTTTGTATGAACATGAGAAATGAAAAATATTCTAGTAATACCAGCAATGCTTTATGGAGATAAATGTTGGGCAGTCAAGGGGCACGATGGAGATGAGGATGTTGAGATGGATAGTGAAAAAATTAGAAATGAATGCATTCAAGTAGTTCTAGTAGGTGATAAACTAAAGAGATGAAATGGTTTGGGCATGTTCAATAAAGGTCGATTATAGCTATAATGAAAAAGAAATATTCAAGTTGAAGGTTCAAAAAGAGTGAGTGGAAGACCTAAAAGAATGTGGATTGAGATAGTGAAAGAGGACTTGTAGACACTTTCAATAACAAAAGATGTGGCTTTGGACAAAGTGGAGTGAACGGACAAGATTCATGTAGCCGACCCCAATTCTTGAGATAAACCTTTGATGATGCTGAAGAACATGAGAAAACTCTTTTAACTTTGAACACCATGCCTTCTAATGCATTTCTACTTGCCATATCCAAGGATTCTAATGACATTTTATCTTTTGAGTTGTAATTTTTTATAAATGGCAAATAATATTCTATTCCATTGAAGGTAATTACTGTTGATTTGTGATCATTATATGTAAATCCTAATTTATTTTAGGTTGGAATTTTATCATAAAATGGTTGCCTCCTTTACCAAATGTTTTGTATTTTGTAGAATGAGCATCATCTTATCTTTGCATTTATTCATATAGGCAGCACCGTAAGAAGGGCCAGTTCACATCTGCCAAAAAAAGCTATGACCAAGGGTTAGTGGCTGCTTCAAGTTGGGATGCTTCACAGAGCAGTGTTAAGGTTGATAGTACTCCTCGATCTGATGTAGTGTGAGTTCCAATCTAACTTTTCATTTTGCAGTGATTATCAGTATCGGCATAAACTAACATTTGTTTCTACTGGTTAAAGTAAAGCTTCCTACCCAAAATGTGGATTCTAACGTCATTTTGTTTCTGTAATCTTTATATAGTTTACGCAAATGTCAACATTGTGGGATCAGTGAAAACTCCACTCCGGCTATGCGTCGTGGGCCAGCTGGTCCAAGGACTTTATGCAATGCATGTGGACTGATGTGGGCAAACAAGGTTGGTTTTAATTTCAGTGATGGATTTTTGTTTTTTGGGTGTCTTTACTGTTTGTATTTCTAATGTTCATTTGAAAAGTCTATCCTTCCATTGCGCATTGGATATGATTTTACCTATATATATACGCATGTATGTGTACTTCTGACCCCGGTTTACAAGTTGATGAATCGTGGACCATCCATTTTAACTGCTTGATTAGGAACATTGGCATAACATCTTTTGCTTTCTGTTTCGTGTGGGACATACTTAGACTCATTGATTTGTTGGATTTGCAGGGAACATTGAGAGATCTTACCAAGACTGGAAGGAATCATTCTTCCAACCAAAATGAGCAGGTATGGATTTTGAGATAGTAACATGTTATTCTACTTAAAAGGCGAGTGTCTGTTATCTTATAAGCCAAATAGAGATAAAACAATATTTTCTTTAGAATATTAAGTTCATCTAGACTTTTTAATCTTATTCCCTATTTATACTTCCTTTTCTGGGGCTCTTTGTTGACAAACCATTTACCTCAAAAGACCGATCTGATGGAGAGAGGTGCAACTATAAATATAAGAGGGTCACTGGTTGAACTGGGGCACGATACGTGAGAATGTGACACCCGGGAGTAGAGACGGATAACATAACATTCCCCCTCATCCATAAGGGTGGAAAATTCCTTCGAGGAGACTTGAAACCTATACGAACGTAGCACTCTGATACCATGTTGATAAACCATTTGTCCTAAAAGACCGATCTGATGGAGAGAGATGCAACTATGAATATATGAGGGTCATGGGTCGAACTGGGGCACGATATGTGAGCGCATGACACCTTGGAGCGGAGACGGATAGCACAACACTCAACATCTTAAGGAAATCATGTTGGCCGATCCAACTTTAGAATGAGTTGTTCATAGTTCATACTATGTAGATCATGTCCACGAAAAGGTGGTCGCACTTTTTTTTTTTACATTCCTAACCTCAATTAGAAGTTGATTTGAAGTTAAAAAAAATCCAATATTCAATTACTTCATGATTTTTGATCCAATTTTCATGTAATTAATAATGTTGAAATTTGTTGATTTTTGGCTGTGATGGTCGTCATAGCAAGGGTAGGTTACCATATGGTTTAACTGACCAGCATGTTTTCTTATGAGGAACTACAAACAGTGAATGAGGATAGACTAATTCTAAAATATCTCCCCCAAGTATGTCTGCCATGTGGAGACTGCTTGTGTTTTTGCAAGCCTTGGAAAAAAAAAAGGGGAATAAAATTTGTCACAAACCAACATGGAAAAAAAAAAGGAAAAGAAAATAAGAGTTCAAAAGTAAATGAAAGACTTCATTCTCTTACTCATTGTATTAGTGTCATCTTGTTTATGGAATGTTCAGGAGACCAAGGCTTTAACCATGGAAACCGAAAATTCCTCTGCTGACCAAGATGATCAGGTAAGATTTCTTTGAATGAGCAGCTACAGATACATGTACTTAATGTAGTAGATAAATTTATTAAAATGTGACCCTTATAGTAAAATAAATAATTTTTTGTTTTGATTTGTTGATTTCCTCTCCTCTTTTTTTTTGAAAAGGTTGATTTCCTCTTTTAATCTATTTAATCTGCAAGAAACTCCTGAAGAAGCAACTTTGAGAACTAATATTCCTTCTTTGAACCCAGAAGTTTTTTATTCTACCATTATCGTTGCTTCAATCCTGTTGTTAAAAATGTTTCATGTAGCAAGTTATCTCTATTTTCATTTTTGACCTCTATTTAAAGAGTTTTCTACTGAATGCTGCTATTAACGGGGCATAATAAATTACGAGAGCTGCTATTAGCACCCCTAATTTTACTTATTGCACCCCAATTAAAAATAAATAAAATAAGTGAATGGTTGAGATTTGAGTATAAGTAAAAGTTGGGGTGCCAATGGAAGCTCTCTCGTGTTTTTTTTTGTTAGATTTTTATTTTTTGGGTTTAAGATTTTATATGAACCTAATCATAATTGTAAACAAGTATTTTTTTTTTTTTTTTTTTATAATGTTGAGATAAGGATTCGAGCCAAACCTTTGTATCGCTTGAATAGTGTGTTTTAATCTTTAATTGGGTGACATAAATAATTTAAGAAATTAGGGTGTAATAAACAAAAGTTGGGGTGCCAATAGCAGCTCTCTAAATTATTTGTGGGCAATCATGAGATGTGTTTATGGATTGGTTAAGGGGTGTGTAAGTTTGATCTCAAGCATCTCACATAGCTTGATTCTGTTCAACTGATATGAGTAAAGTTACAATTACTTCTGTTTTTGTATGAGTGTGAGTTCTCATATTGGGTTATGGGACTGACAGGGAAGTCCAGAAGATATGAAGCCTTCAGCTCTTGAAATTGGGAATAATTCTTTTGGTCTTGATGAGCAGGTATGCTTTCTTGGGAACGTCATCCAAAAATAATAATTTCACTTCATGAATGTGTTTTCTTCTGGCCTGAAACTACTTGGACTGTATTTTTAATTTTTTACCTGATAGCAGCCGTATGTCTATATCTTTACTGCTGTTTGTTTTCCTTAGCTTGAAATGGAGTGAAACATGACTTCTATCCATTATCATCTGGTTCGGATCCCTGAAAGGAAATATATTCATGGTTCAAAGTTTCGTGCCATTTCGGAATGTTTCAGTGAAATATTCCAACTTCAGCTGTGTTCAAAATGGAACATCAAATGTTTCAGGTTATCTCAAAATGTTTTGGTTGAGACTAGGGCTTAAAATGGGTTGGATCTGAGTATATCCATATTCATATCTGAATTTCTTTATCCGTATCCGAATCTGACTTGGATCCTATTAGATAAACCATATCTGAATCATTTTGATTTCACTTAATTCGGATCTGACCCAACTGAATTGCTTGATTCAGGTCGGATAATTCTAGATAGTTCAACATTTTTTTCTTTTATACTTGTTTGCTAATTGTTATACTATTCTATTTTACCATTGTACTCATTTTTTTTTATAAGAATTTATGTTATATTAAAGTAGTAGAAAAGGGTATTTTGAAAAACCTAAAAATATAATTTTCAAAGCATTGTATAATTCGGATCTAGATGGATATATGGATGGATTTGTATCCGACCCGGATCCAAGTCGGATCATGGGCATCAAACCATATTCGACCCATTTTTTTTATTCGGATCGACTCCAAGGAACCAAACTCATTAAATTCAGATTTTGGATCACTCGGTTTTCAGATAAAATCCAACCTATTTTATGCCCTAGTTGAGACCCTTCTGGTTTTCCTCCCTCCTGGCCAAGGCATTGCATCGAAACAAGATTTTAACCTTGGATATTTTTTTAAGTAAGGGGTTAATTTCAGCCGGTCCAGGTTCTCGATGTTAACTAATTGGAACTGGGCCTGGACTTAACAATGTTTGTGAACTGATGATATTTAGTTTGTATCTTGGTCGATTATGCTTCGTGTAATGTGGGCCGGGGTGGTTCCAGATCTAGATCTGGTTTGGAACATGTACAAGCGGGGTTAATATCTACCTGGATTTGACCCGTTTTGTAACCCATTCCTGCCTAAACTTGTAATACTTTCTCTCCTTATTTTTGTAGGGACTCATCTTGTAAAAATGGTTTTTAGGAATTCATCTAAATAATTTTATTTTCCACAATGTTGGCAAACTGTCCGCTTATCCCATGACCTGGGAGCCCGGTGCTGGGGCTAAGTGTAACTATTTCACACACATTATTCCCTTTTCTCATCTCCCCTTTCCAAGAATACCCTTTCGACGTTATTGCCTTTTCTCTTCTATCCCTTCAACTTTATTTTCTTTCCTCTTCACTTTTTCCAATAATACCTACTCATTTTCCAATAATGCCCCCTATAATTTCATGTTCTTTCCTCTTTTACCCCGTTAATCCAACGATGAAGAACGGGCAAACTCTAATAGGCTTATAAAATATAAATTATAGCATATTTGTATTTACACCTCTTGACTAAGCGTCTGCAAGATCATTTGCTGTATGTGATCTTCAGGCACAATCAGAACTTATTTCCTTAAGATGACAAACCTTGAAGGTGGATTAGGTCTTCCCATTCCCTTAGCTGAAGAGATGGCATTTAACGAGTATCTTAATAGGAACTCCAACAATTCACCTAAAGAAAACAATTATGTCTGCCTTGATAGAAATCATTTTATAGCTGGACATAATAGAACATGTTTCTTTTTTATCCATTTTCACAGCCTCATGACTAGTAATTTTTTCACTTTTCGGAGATCTTTTAAAAATGCAGTTTCATTAATTTATTGAATTGACAGCTTCTCTTGTTTGATTGCCAACTGTCACTTGTTGATGTGGAAAAATTGATGCAGGAGCATCCGAGAAGTGTACCAAGGCCAAACAGGCCTACTAGTGGGTTTAGTTTGGGCTCTAGTTTGCTTGGATTTTTAGTTTTATTTTAGCTTTATTATTTTTCTGGAGAATAGTCATGTGCCTGTTATACAAGTCTTTGAGTATGTTGATGGTTAGGATTAAAAGGTTATTGATGTAATCAAGTGCTAGGATGATAGGGCTGCTATAACCCTAGTATAAAGACCTTATTATGAGTCTTAGTAAGGAGTTTTTTAGGTATTTCTGCAGAAATCAGATTGTGAAGACCTTTTTGGCTCTCTTTTGCCCTAGAAACTTGTAGTTTCTTCTTCCAACTTGGATCTTATAGCTTCCTGGCAATATTTTTCTGTTACTTTTGCCGTTGAGGACTCATTAATAGCAGTTTTCTGATTTTCTATTGCATCAAAAATCCAAATGATGAATGTAAAATAGTTTTCTCATCCGATTTTTTGGGGGTTTGTAATTGCAGGAAATTTCTGAAGATCTTTCCAAGCCTTTACCTAGTGGAATTGAAAATCATTCCACTAAACCTGATGAGCAGGTATGAAATCTTTAGGACCTTGTGAACAACCAAACAATAATTACACCAATACACAGCTTTCTCCCAAAGGCTTAAGAATCTATGCATGTGATCTTTAGTGTCATTTGTGATCTTACATCTCTGTATGCCTTCTTCACTCTTCATTGTCCATGTGCTGTTTCCTTGTTTAAATGGTGCACCATTCTGTGTAGATGAACCGTGAAAACTTGATTTTTATGACCAAATTCCCTAAAAATATGTCCTATTTCGTACTGTCTTATATATAGATTTTAATATGGCATTGTGAAGTGTTAAAACATGAAATTTCTAGTTTCACTCTTGCTTTACAGAAACTTTCTTCAGCAGCCAATGATTTTATTATAATATACCTGAACCATCTTTTATGGTGTAATATCTGTGATTTCTTCTTTTTTGTTTTTTGTTTTTGTTTTTTTAAATTTATTTTATGGTTTTTTTTATTGATAAAGATAAATTTATCGATAAGAAAAAGGGAAAAACAACGGGGGGGTCGAGGGGACCAACCCCAAACAACTAGGAAACAAGGAAGACACCCAAACAAACTAGCCAACATTAAATTATAGACTCTTTCCCATCGAACAAAAAAAAAAACCTTTGAACTCCTTGAAAAGTTTACTCCAAGAGAATACGAACGCCAAAATAGATAAAATCAAAGACGACTACTGTGTTCTTTCCAAATACCCCCAACAAACCGCAAATGGGGCTAAGCACCAAAGGATTTTCTTTGAAATCGAGAAAGAGCCTCCCCAAGCAAGCCAAAGTTCAAACAACGACTTGATCAAATGCGGTAGGCAACCCACTAGACCAGAAAGAGACAAAAATGGGACCAAATCTGATGAGCAACCCAGCAATGAAGAAACAAATGATCTGAACTTTTCGCATTAGAACTACACAAACAACACTGATTAGGAGAGATGAAGCCTCTTCTGATTAGTTGATCCAATGTTGGTAATCTCCCCAAGGCTGCTAGCCAAATAAAAGCTGAAACCTTTGAGGGCACCTTCCCAAACCAAACCAACACGTTGGGGAAGTCCGCATAGCTCCCTGGAGTGATGGTGTGGTACAACAATTTGTAAGTATCTCCTGTAGTTTGAAGTCAAAAAAAAAAAAAGAAAAAAAGAAAAGAATCCAAAATAAGGGACCAGAAGTTGGCAAGTCACCTCCCTTTCTCTCTCCTCCTCTTCCTTTACCCCTCTTTTTCAATCTCAAGATTCTATCTTCCTTAATCTTTAAATCTCAAGAACATAATAGGGTTTTAGGGATGTTCAAGGCGATGGGGCTTGGAAAAAAAACTCCGAAACATCATTTCTGTATTCCCTGAATTTTTTTTTCCAAAACTCCTGTTTTTATTTTTAATATACAGAAGTTTTTTTTCCAAAGCTTTCCTTTTTCTTTTTTTATTTATTTATAAAACAGAACGCTTCCTGCCGAATAATTACCAAATCCGAATTTCGTTACTATGATGTAGGGTACCATGTATGATATTAGTGATGTTTTAACAGCCAAGATTGTGATTCCTTACTGTGGAGATGGATTCCAATTTTCCTCAGTAGCTGTTATTTCCGGTTCTCATGTTGTCACTATATACTTTTCTATCTGGCAGAGAGAACAGCAATCATGGGCATGATATCACTTGGAAGGACAGAATGTCGAACCATAAGTTCTTGACAACAGACAAGACAAACTGCCTTCCATTACTGGATTAAATTTCTGGAGATGGTTTATGTTTATAAATATTGGGATCATCTGTTGTGTATTTATAAGTTGTTGGAGATCCAAAGAGTCTCTCTTGTTCAATCTTATATTATATGGCTTTCCAAATTGGATGTCATCTGTATATGTTGTCTTTCAATTTGAGCTATTGGTCTGAGTTATGTTTAAAATTTGTCTGTGGGTGTTTTCGTTTGATTTCATTGTATCAACTTAATTGATGATAAACTGACACGGTTGATGTGACATGTGCAAAGAACCATAGATCTTTTTCATTGTGTATCCCATAGAAGAGATCTATGGTTATGTGAACTGCCACATTAACAACATCAGTTTATCGTGACTCTTTTCAATAATGCCCCTCCAACTTTATTATCTTTCCTCTTTTTTCAATAATAATATATATACTTCACAGGTTATTAGAAGAATGAAAGACAGAAATTATCTAAATGCCATATCTTAATAAATTTAGGTCTGGATCAAGATTGAGCTGGCATTTTGGAATCCAATTGCTCATCTCAGTATTGGATAGATCTCATAACAGCCGTCTGAATACCGACCCATTTGTGGCATGAGATCAGAATGAACGAGATAAGTAACCCCTCTTGAAGACCACCAATAATTCGGGAGCAGATCCTCTGTAGTGCAAGTCTCCTGAAGTGCTCTGTAGCTCCTTATCAATGTTTGAAGATGTCCACATCTTCCATGGTTTTTGAACTCGGTTTCGCATTTCGTCTCGACAATGCCTGATACCGAGTTGTGTCGGACGAATTTTTCGCTACGTTTGAGAAGGCTCGTCCAAAATTTTAAAAAATGAACATGAGCTATTAAATCTCGTTCTAAAAATTGACTTGTTCGTCCGTCTTGTTCATGCTTGATATCGAGATGACTTAGACGAGTTTTGAAATCATGACATCATCAGAACAGTTGTATCAAATCGTTTAAATTTAAGAGTATGGTGATCATCCATTTTCAACACTTGATTAAAGAAAAAAAAAACAGTTTTAAACTGTGTTGTTATAATATAATGTAATAAAAGCAAGTATAATATGGAACAAGTTCTATGACTTAATTGTTTTTTTTTTGTCTATTTTAATTTCATTGTATTTTAACAACTAAATTTGTTAGAATTGGGACTAAAACCACCACCCTACACCATATTTTAACGGGTCGGGAACTTAATGTGGCTGATCTGGATCGAGTTCGGTCCTAATTGGATCAGGACCAATCCATTCTGAAACTGATCCATTGACAGACCTATAATAATTATGACCCTATTCGTTTGATAATATCGGAAATGCCACTACTAAACCCTTACCATTAATATATGTAGTGTCACCAAACAAAACTTATTCCAACAAACAAAATCAAACCTATGAGAAGAAGTCCCATTCAGATAGCCGTTGGCTTTAACAGAATTTCAAATTTCACCCACTCAACAGCCCTAACCCAACCAAACCTTCTCAAGAGTCCTTTTTTTCTTAACCAAGAGAGCAGATTCTACGACAGGATCCCTTCTGAGATCTTCCATTCTTACATTGATCTCATTCAACTATGCTCAGAAAGAAAATCTATAACAGATCTCAGAAGAATTCATCTCCATATGAAGAAATCTGGATTTCCTCACCTCAGTTTAGGCAATAAGCTCATCCATTCCTACCTAAAATGTGAATGTATCGATGATGCTCGTAAGCTGTTCGATGAAATGCCTGAAAGACACTTAGTCATCTGGAATTCCATGATTTCTACTTACATTCGTAATCGAAGAAGTGATGAAGCTATAAGGCTATTTGAAAGGATGTTTTGGGAGGGAATTATTGCCGATGAATTTACGTTCTCCAGTGTTTTTAAAGCGTTTTCTGAAATGGGTCTTCTGTATAAAGGACGGAAAGCTCATGGGCAGTTAGTGGTTTTGGGTTTGGAGGTCTCGAACGTCTTTGTTAGTAGTGCCCTAGTTGATATGTATTCAAAGTTTGGGAAATTGAGGGATGCCCGATTGGTCTCGGATCGAATTATGGATAAAGACGTGGTTTTGATGACGACTTTGATCGTTGGTTACACTCAACATGGTGAAGATGGTGAAGCTTTAGATGTTTTCAAGAATATGATCAGAGAGGGTATTAAGGCTAATGATTTTACATTTTCGAGTGTCCTGATTGGTTGTGGAAATTTAGGAGATATTAGTAAAGGAAAACAGATTCATGGGCTCATCACGAAATCGGGATTTGAAGGGGCGGTCACTTCACAAACTTCACTCCTCAACATGTACTCCAAATGTGGTTTTATTGATGATTCTTTGAAGGTTTTTGATGGGTTTTTCAATGCAAATCTGGTAACTTGGACAGCTTTGATTATGGGTCTCATTCAAAATGGTCGAGAAGAATCTGCCTTACAGATGTTTCGTCAGATGATCCGTAATTCAATAAATCCTAATGCTTTCACTTTATCTACAGTTCTCCGAGCTTGTTCGATCCTTGCAATGTTTGAACAAGGGCAACAGATCCATACCATAGTCTTGAAAATCGGATTGGATCGAGATAGATTTGTTGGAGCAGCACTTCTAGACATGTATGGAAAATGTGGGAGTCTCGATATGGCGAAATCTATTTTTGATGGTTTGGGTAAACTTGATGTGGTATTGGTCAACTCCATGATCCATAGTTATGCTCAGAGTGGTTACGGACGAGAAGCAGTTATGTTATTTGATCAGATGCGAGATTTGGGACTCAAACCAAATGATGCAACATTTGTAAGTGTTCTTTCCGCATGTAGTAATGCAGGGTTGCTTGAAGAAGGTTGTCGGATCTTCTCCTTCTCATGGAGCAGCCCTGATATTATGCTTTCAAGAGACCACTATGCTTGCATGGTTGATTTATTGGGACGTTTTGGGAGACTCGAAGATGCCGAAATGCTTATTTCCCAAGTTAAATACCCAGATGTGGTTCTATGGAGGACATTGCTTAGTGCTTGTAGAATACATGGAAAGGTTGAGATGGCGGAGAGAATTATGAATAGAGTACTCGAGCTCGAACCGGGGGATGAGGGTGCTCATATTCTATTGTCGAACATTTATGCTTCAGCGGGTAATTGGAGTGGGGTAACTAAGATGAAAATTATGATGAAAGAGACCAAATTGAAGAAGAACCCCGCAATGAGTTGGATCGAGGTTGATAGGGAGGTGCACTCATTCATGGCTGGAGATTTATCCCATCCAAGAGCAACTGAGATCAAGGAAGAATTAGAGGAGTTGAGTGAAAGGATTGGGGTTTTGGGTTATGGTCCCGACACAAGGTTTGTGTTGCAAGACTTGGATGAGAAGGAGAAGGAGAGGTCCTTGAATTATCATAGTGAGAAGCTGGCTATAGCTTTTGGGTTATTGTGTAGTAGAAACAGGACTACTTATATTAGGATTTTCAAGAACCTTAGAGTTTGTGGGGATTGTCACACTTGGATAAAATTTGTGTCTAAAGTTGTCGGGAGAGAGATAATTGCTAGAGATGCAAAGAGATTTCATCATTTTAAAGATGGGTTGTGTTCTTGTGGAGATTACTGGTGACCCTTTTCATGATACATAAAATTACTAGTGTTCATCTGTGCCTGACTATGACTGACGACTATTAAGTTCATTTCTTGCGTGGACAGCTTTGGTGTTTAATTAAGTAAAACCGAGACAGATAAAATGAACAAAGGGCACGGTAGTGGTTCTTCCCTTTTGAGTGCATATTCAATTGTTTGATTTTTGTATGCAATTATTATGTCTGATAATGATATGATGATCATTACTTCGGGACTGAGGAGAATAATCAGAAAACAATGCCCTTATTTGATTCTTTGCAATCCACCAAATTCTTCTTCTGCCTAGTGATACCGTGATTATGTTAATGTAAAGTGGCTCAGATCTTCATATTTTGAAACTCAAATACCTCATTTCTCATTTGGGTTTGTAACTTCTCACAAATTTCCATCACCCTTAAAGTAAAGCATTTGAATGGATTTAACATTATGGAGGACAGGAAATGGAAATGCAGAGACAACATTGATGCAGAAATATCTCTTGAAGATAGACCTGCTTCTTCCAATAATATCTGTGGTGATCAATGGTCAATGTTTGTCTAAAAGTGCCATTGTTATCAACTACAGAAAAGTTCTACCCAGAATCAAAATGAGAAAGAGAAACAACAATCCTTTAGCCAGTTCAAGATTAGGAAGGTAGACTTTGAGATCGAAAATCTCCAACTGAGCATGTTAGCCAGTCTTCTGTGATCTCAAGCCTCAAGTGATTTGCAATACGGCCAGGCAACTGCCACATCAATATCAAGCGATTTCGGCATGTTTTGAATCAATCTGTTCAAACACCAAATATGAAAGAAGATTAAGAAAGCTGGAGATGCTAATCTCAAGTAGCTCAGCTTTCATTAGATTGTTGCATGCAATGTTTTCAGACGCTAAAATGTGAGGCCACCTGACTGGTCAATGCCTCAAGACGTAAGCATCGAGGCAGAAGGCGTAAGCCTCACATGCATGATATTTTTAAATAAATAATATAACATATTAAAAAAAACAAATGTTAAACAATTGAAAATTTGTGATAGTCACCACATATTCCCAAATTTCAAAACTATATAATGGAATTCTTAGGTTTAATCCAATATAATAAATATTTAACAAAAAGATATTTTAAATTTAAATAGTTGAAAGCTTCTGTAATAAAGTATTATTTGATCTTTAATGAAAAATAAAACTAAATATTATATTTTTCATGAGTTACTCTATATAATACTTACAACAAAAAATTATGTATAAATCATTTCAATTCAATGATTTTCTTTGCATGCATAACTATTTGGTATTTCCTTTAACTCTTAAAGGTATTCCAATTATTTGCAAGCTAACAACAACAAAGAAAGGGAAGTGAAGAAAGAATTTAGAATATCTTACTTAATTAGTAAAACAAAGAAGCGAAGAAGAAAGAAAAGAAAAAGAAAAAGAGATGAAAAATATATTCTTTAAGAAAAGGGAAAAAGAGAAAAATTAACATTAGGCATACAAAAGGCGTACCGAGACTTGTGCTTTTTGCGAGTGTCTTGGTCCAAGGTGTAAGTCTTTGCTCGGAGCACCGAGACTTGTGCTCCAAGGTGCATGTTTCAACCATGCACCTCGGGGCATTTTTAATGAGCTCCATTCTGATGCATGCTTCGAGGCATAAGAGCCTCATATGCTTCTAAAAACATTGGTTCCATGACCATCATGGTGGGCACAATGCAATGTATGTGATATCCAATGCACCAGTGAGTTGGCACATTTTCTCCAACTTAGTTCACTCCTCAATTGAAGGTGTCATTTTTAATCTCTACCATGTCATTCCGGTTTCGACCAACTCTAGAGTGTAACATTGACCCAATGTTCTTCTCCTGATTGAGACATTGCTTCAAGATGAGATTTTTAAACTTTCCGTCTGCTTTCATTTCTGTAACTCAACTGAGTATTGGCACATTGCAGGAATGAGGAGTAGATGACACAGAATGGGCTTGACATGCTATAACAGTTGTGTTTTAAAAAATAATACAGAAATAACTCCACCTTCATGTTTCTCTTGGGTGTTTTACAAAGATGGCTATATAATAGATTTCATAATTATTATTTTTCATACATGTAACCATGAGATCCATTGGCACATTCTAGGGGTTTGATTCTGAATTATAAACTTTAAAGAGTATCCTAGCATGATTAGATGATATTAACCATCAGATCCAGACATTATACAGTCCAAATGTATCAATAAGAACCGAATGTCTAAAATCAACCAATCACATAGATTCTTAAGTAGGCTCTACTGAATGTAATATTTTGTTTCTTTAGTGATCCACATTGTCTTCAAGGACACACATCACTCTGGTTACTGGGATCCTCAAGAGCCTCATCGGATCTCTGAGTACAAGATTCGAGTCAAGAGAACGTCAAATCACTTGATTGAAACACTCAACAATCTATAAGAGATATCAACTAGCGCACTAAGGCTCTCTTATTTAAGATAATAGAAAATAGAAATTGGTGCACACGTAGGCTTTTAAGCCGACCTGAAAGTGCATTTCAGTCAATGCCTGGGCCTCGCTTCTTATATAAAGCTTAAAAAAAAAACTTATATCTGCTATATAAGCTAAAACAGGAAACTAAAAAATGTATCTTTTTGCAAGTTGACATAGTTTAATTGCTGTTTTCATGGTTTGTTTGCATCAATTCTTCCTTCCCAATACATAGGGCATACTTGCATAAGAAAAAAAATTGGAATTCTTGGAACCCACAAATAAAAATTTAATGCAGAAAGGAAGCAATCTTCCCATGCGCACATACACAATTAGATTTACAACAAGGGACAGTTGAACCCAGATGCCTCCACTTGATCACCATTTAAGCAAACAATCCCCTTTGTATATAGACGTGCTGGCCACAGCCTGCTTTATTTGAAGAACACTCAATAATGCCTTATATACTCAAAATTTTCTTGGGGATAATCACCGAGCAGAATAAATTATGATAACTTCACCTCTATACAGCTCGCAGTCAGTAGTAGATTATTTAAACCAGATACTAACACTTAATTTGCTCTCATTTCGAGTCAAGAGATAGACAAGTTAGCAATCCAATCTTCTTTTGAAATCTCTTTATGATGCTGTGAGAGTTTCTCTACTCAATGAAGTCCTCATCGAGTGAGGATCCACTCGAATAGTCGCTTTGAGTATCCTCCTTTGAAGATGATGGAAGTGATTCTTTGTGCTGAGAAGCCTTACCTGAAACAGAAAATAATTGTGTAAATAAGTGAGTAAAGGAAAAAGGAGATTATATTTGCTACACCATTTTCTGTAACACACCAATGGCATGCAAAAAAGGAAAGAAGACAAGAAAAAATACACAGATGGCTATTCGAATGCAGCCAACCTTCTAAAAATGGGTCATTTTGAATGAAAAGAAAAAGAGAGTTAAACCTTTTTTCCTTCTTGAGTTGAGCTTCTTTGTGTGTTGCCTAATAAGCTTCTTAGCTTTTGTTATGGTCAGTTGCCTTGCAAAGGGGGAGAACTCGACATCACTTTCGCTCCACTCACCATGAAATTCATCATCTTCTTCACCCCTCATAGTCCGCAAAACAAATGCCTTGGCCTTGCGTCGTTGAGAGTTGAAAAGGCCCCTAATGGAAGTAACAAATCTATCACCCGCTCCGTCACTTGGCCGCTTGGGCCAAGATATAGGGTACAGATCAGAGTTCACTGCCTGGCCTTCGTCACTATCACTGAAATTAACATCGCTAGCTGGAATACCAATTCCAATGGGTTCCTTTTGAGTATGAGCTTTATATTTGAACTTCTTACCCTGTACAAATGGAAATTGTACAAGAATGAAAACATGGGTGCGGGTGTGTTTTGTGGGCATGGTTTCAAAACTCAATTTTACGCCTCGTCTCATTCGTGGACGAGACTGAGTTGTCTCAGACAAGATAAACCCTTTAACTCAGTTTATAATTATTTATATATATATATATATATATGGGGGGAGCGTTTGGCAGACAATCTTAGGATTACAAAATGCTAACAAATTTTTTGTCCTTGCCGAATCTAAAACTTCCAAGTCCATCAAAAGTGGTTTACAAATTTTCGGTAAAAAATCGACGGTTCACAATTCTAAAATAATTTTGATGGGGTTAGAAGTTTTAGATTGGCCTGATTTTTGGGGAGGATGATCTCCTTTCCGTAGAAATCATCCTCACAAAAAATCAGCTCAATCTGAAACTTTTAAGCCACATAGGACAAAAATTTTGTCACCGTTTTGTCATCCTAACATTGTCAGCTGAATGCCCCCCCCCCCCCCCCCCCCCATATATATATAAAAATAATTATAAATATTTTTATAAAATAAGGTGGATTAGAGGATGTTTAATCATAAAATCATATTTTATTTAGATAATAAATATTTAAATTAAAAAAAAAATAATTATTTTAATGAAGATATACAAAATCCCAGTTTACTCGCATGAGCTGTACTTACTCAAACGAGATTTTCAAAATATCGTCCGAGTAATCTCGTTTTTCTCGCAAGATTTTGCACATGTGAGACGCCTTGTCTATCCGTCTCGTTCATGGATAATACTGAGATCGATCTCGGACGAGATTTAAAACTATATTTGTGGGTAGAAAGAGTCTTCATCCATAAAAAATCTGAATGCAGAGAGTACTTGCCTGCATTCCTGTTACAGATTTCAGGACTCCCCATATTATATGCTTCTTGACTCGTGAAAACAGTCTACTCCATGTGCCAGTAAATTCAGCACGATGGAATGTATCCATCAGCAATCTCATATCGCTCACCGCAAATCTCGATCCCTCATAAGTGAGCAACAACTCAACCTACAAGATTGGTGAGAAAGATAAAAAAGTGCTAATCAAATGATGGGTCATGGCTGATTTGGATTTAGTAGGAAAAACTAAACCAACCTGACTTATCTTGATATTTTGAAATTCCCTCATTTTTCGAGTCCTCTCCCTTTTCTCATCATGTGATTTCCCAATCTTCTTTTCTTCATGGGAAGGACGACCAGATTTAACTAACTTGGAGTCTTTCGATTTATTTCTTGAGGACTCCTCTTGGTGCTCTGGTGCGGAACTAAGGGGCCCACTTGTTGAGGAAGAGATGCTTGAAGAGTGAACATGGAACACAAGTTCACTGGCAATAGACTCAGCTATATTCTCTTCCCAAGTTCTGTCAAATGAAGATGTTCGCCTAAGCCCCGGGGTTGAACCGGATATGATATTTGCTTTTAGGTTTTGCAATTTTGATACCTGCATAGAAAGACAATTTTAAGGAGTGCAGCGTGGATATAATATTAGTAAAAAACTTTAACCAAGCTAATAGGCCAAATTTTGGCCTTCTAAATTCTTTACTATTTTGTGCCAGACAATTCAATGTAGTTATTGACTATGCAAAATGTGATGCAGAAAATGGTTGGATGATATGATCCGTTCAATTTATGGCCAAGGAGCACTAGGACCTAGTGACATGCATGTGTACTGATACGTATCTATATTATGAATCGTGTAATTTAGTTAGAATAAGTGAGGATTAGTTGAGTTTAAGTGGGTAAGGTGGAAAAGTGGTGTTTTATTCGTAGAGCATGGGTAGATTAAGGAACTAATTCTTATTTAGTAGGAAAGTAGTTGTAATGTATTTAGGACTCTATGCTATTTAATTCTCCAAATTGTATGAAAACTTATGCAAAGAAAATATAATAGAATACTATTGGATTTTGGATACTAATCATCTCGAATTCATCTTGAAGGTCTGATCTCCCTCGAATGAGATCCTATCTTTTTCTCCTTATTTTTAACCTCATCTAAAAATTAGGTATTTATCATGTACCCTCGAACATAGTAGCCACTTGCCAGCATGGTCTTGCAGATGTTTTTACTTATACTACTTGTGGGTTATCATTCAATTCAGAAACCAACTTTTGGCTGCACAAAACTTAAGTTTAAATTAGAAGGCTTTTGGGAAACTTACTTGGGAAGCATCTTCAAGAGCAGAAGACCGACTAGCACCCGAACTTATCAGAGCCCCAGAAAGGGCATTCGATTTGGAAGGAACCTCGGATTCTTTCAATGAATGGTTGCTCGATGTAACTACTTCATGCACAGATGAACCCTTCTTTGCACGTTTTGCACCAGCTGTGGTTGAAACCTTCCAAACTTCCTGAATTTCAAAAAAGTGAGTTAGTGATTGTTATATGTTGTCCAAATAAGCATTAGTGCACATCACAATGAAAACATGTAGACACGCAAGCTTGCCTTTCGTCGTTGTGAATCTTGTTCTTCTTCTGGGAAAAAATACCCCCATATCATTCGATACATCGTTTCGGTCAAATGTATCTTCAGTGGGTAGATATCTACCTACAATATGGATAGAATTATGCCGCGTAAGTAACACTGAAGTCACCATAATTTTTCAAAAAGATAAAAAAGAAAATCTAAATTGGGATCCAACGAAAATGGGAACTACTTCATTCCACCAAATTAAAACTCAGTAAGTTGGATCAGCAGAAGGCTTTTCTAGGCTCTGTCACAAAGATTCACAGCATACATCAAGCAAGGATGGAACCGATTGCTATTCCAACAAATTGATGATCTGCTTTAGTTTGATTCCCACTATCTTTAATAACTGATCGAGGATGGAGCCCCCCCCGCCCCCCCCAGAAGATAGAAAAATGCGAAATCACTAGCCAATCATTGGCCGCACTATTACCAATCTCTCAGCTACAATAGATATTTTATATATTAAAAGATAAGAAATTGGTACCATATGAGTTAATTTAGTTTTAAATAAATATAGAATTTTATTGAATATAAGAATAATATGTAAAATAATAATAGCCACGCTTGCCATTAAAAATTCGAATAAATTTTAGATTTTAATAAATGTTATTTTCTCAACTGATTTTTCTTTCAACTATGATACGTGGGGGTGTGGGCATGTAATGGGTAGGGGTACGGGCCCAGGTGTCAGATTTGCTTCAGTCTCAATCCCAGGGTACATGGACATGAAGATATGATTGACAGGTAGACATATCCTAATATTCTAATACTTTTAAAAACAATTGTACTACAAAATATATGGATGGTTGGATCGGACTAAGGAATATCTGGAACAGATCCTCTATGTGTACTCTATGTAACAAGGACATCAAATTTTATAAGAATTTGTTGTGTTGGGCACAGTAATGTACTCAGTGATGGACAGCATGCCAACACTCCTTCAAACAAATCTCAATCTATCCAACCATTCTGTTTTCAATTATCGTTTATAAATTTTTTAAACGTACAGAACAAACTGCATGAATACCAGCTTACTGGATACGTACAAATTCTAGTCATCCATGACACTATTTAACAATATTATGAGCACCACAATCCCATACTGTATAGTTTGTGCTGTCTCCTCTACAAACCATCAACCATCAATGCTTTTTGATTCTCATAGAGTGTTCAGAGGCCCTAAAGAGAGCCAAACATTTTTCAAAACATGGGTTAGAAGTTTTGGAATGGGCTGATTTTTTTTGAGGATGATCTCTATGATGAAGAGATCATCCTCACCAAAAATCAGCCCATTCGAAAACTTCTAACTCATACATTGAAAAAATGTTTGGCACAATGTTTGGTTCTCTTTAGGGCCTCAGAACGCCACCCATATATATATCTATCTATATATATATATATATATATATATATATATCTCAGATATTTCTCCCCTTCATCAAAATCTTTGATACCAATAACTTTTGTCCTCTATAATTTTGCTAAAAAGTGTAGTCTTAAAAGACTTCAAAACTATATGTATCTACATAGAATGCTGTTCTGGATTCTAAACAACTCAATATATTATTAAATAACTAAATGGGATTTTCAAAATACCTAATAGAACACAGTTTATATGAAACAAGAAACCTGATGACCTGGAAAAGTTCAAGAGGAGAGTTTCCATCCTTTGGAGCTCCTTGCTTTGCATTTACACGAAGCATGACATTTCTGCAGATAAAACATTAGAAACTATGATACTTAGAGTCATTTAGAATCATATATAATTTCGGCTGACAAAATAATGTAAAATACAACTGTTCATGAGGTAGTTAGAATCCTATCTATTAACATAAGCAGATAAAGCAATTTAAAAAAAAAAACTATATGTAGGAATCTAGGTTAATGGAGAAGAGGAAAGAAGAAGAAGAAAAATAGAAGAGAAGAGATTATGAAGAGAGACCTCCTCTCTCCCTATTTATATTAAATTTGATCAAAAGACCAATATGCCATTTTTACAATAATATAAATTCTAACACTCCCTCTCAAGCTGGAGCATACAAATCAAACATACCCAGCTTGTTACAAAACTTGGAAAATAACCCCTTAGACAAAGCCTTGGTGAAGATATCACCAATCTGACTATCCGACCTTGAGTACGGAGTAGAAATCTGATTACTCAAAACCAAATCTCTAATGAAATCACAATCCACTTCAATATGCTTAGTCCTCTTTTATAGTACTATTTGGTTTTACGATATTATGCTTTAGCAAGTAATCTTCTCTTGGACCCTTTCCCCACTTCTATGATGGGCTTGTGGATTCCACCACCTTTAGCCTCTCTCCTTCCTGAATAAGGCAGGGTTCTTTTTGTAGCAAGGTGTAGAAGGGAAATCAGTAGCAACAACAATAGGATGCTCACTAAAAGAAGAAAATATGGACTAGAAAATAAAGATAAATCACAGAAAACATAGAAGGGATTGCTTATGATGGGGATGAGCAGGCCGAGGGCAGCAAGATACGGTTCAGCTAACAATAACAACCTGACAGAACTACACTAGATATCAGTAGGCCTCCAATGGTCGGCCTCCGTTTGCCAAAACTCTCCATTGAGTGTTTACATTTTTTGTGTAACACTAGACAGGAAGGTATATACTGTAAACAAAAAACTAGCAATTAAAATAAGTACCACTTTTAGATAGAACAAGTCATTAACAATGTTTTACAACTACAAGAAAGATAAACATCTACCAATAAATGAAAAAAAAAAAAAAAAAAACAAGGCAAGCTACATACTTTCCCCATTCAGAAGGAGGATTCCAAGCTGATAACAATATATCAGATTTGGCATTAGGCAGGCAGTTTCTCGCAACCAAAAATTTAGTTGTAAACTTAGCAATGCCAATATCTTTGTAATCGCGATCAAAATCATAAATCTGTCAAAAGAACTGTGTTAGATGAAACTTCATGAAATTGTGACAATTAAGCATTATGTTTCAAGTAATCATGATGGAAGGATTTAGTAGATGAAAAGGTCTCCTCTTTGCCTAACCCCAATGATTTCAAAAGACGCATAAAATCTTGAGGTAGTATAAAGCATGCGATGGGACTCTTCCGTAGCTTAAATGTTGTGATTGATTATTAGCTTTTTATGAAACCATGTGAGCTAGGGAACAAATGCAAGGAAAGAAATGAGATAGTTCTTAATTGTGTGAGCAAGATATTAAATTTTGATTTTGGTGTCTATTTTTGTTAGCCAGTAAACGAAAATGTCTCGATATGTGTGGAAATTTATACAATATTTGTGGAAATGTTGAATATATTTATGTTGGAAGGGGTGACATGCGTGCTTTGTGCGATTAATCGGGTGCTCTAAGAGGCCGGATACCCAAGGTATCAAAACACATGTTGAAGATGTTTACAATGAAATGATAGAAAATACATAATACACTCATTAAGTCATCAAACTATAACAAACAACCATAGGGAGAGTGAAAATGAAGAATAGCCACATTAGCTATATGTTGGTGCAGGTAACTAGGAGTCCGAGAGCTAAAAACAACTATATTTTATATCATTGTCATCATAGAAGTCTTGTCAGATAGGTCTGGGGTCTACTGAACTATATTTTACATGAAAATATAAGTAATAATGTCATATTATACATATACCTTAATGTGTATATATACTCATATATAAAACTAATTAAAAACATGGATAATTGTATGTAATTGCTTATTGTAAGGTTCAGGGTGAACACTGTTTGTGGTCTGTCGTGCTGTGGAAGCCACCTCGGCCCCCATTTTCTTCCTTACCTTACATAAGTGTGTGTGTGTGAGTATATATATGGGAAGCGTTCGAGGCCCAAAAGAGAGCCAAACATTGTGGCAAACATTTTTCAATATATGGGCTAGAAGTTTCATAATGCTGATTTTTTGTGAGTATGATCTCTATGGTGAGGAGATCATCCTCACCAAAAATCAGCCCATTCTGAAACTTCTAACCCCAATTTACAAGTTGAAGAATCGTGGACCGCCAATTATTTGTAAGCCACTTTTGGTGGGGTTAGGACGCTCTGGAGTCTTTGCACTTCACCTCCATGAACAAAGTATTCATACCCCCGGTCCATTCTTGGTCTAATCACTTCATAGAATGCTCTAGATAATGTAACTTCTTCTATGAAAGAAGCAGATGCAACACCTAGTTGTTATAATCTTCATAATTTTGATTGAATCACAAACCATATCCACAAAGACTACAATTATGATCAAAACTTTTGTTGTTCAAGAAGAATATAGGAATAAAATCTATGAAGTTGACGAGACAAGGGGAAAAGAAAAAAATGAACTAAAAGCAAAGAAGAACAAACTATCCTAGTATAACCAAGTCCCATTTTTTTTTTTTTAAATCTTCAAAAAGTAAAAGCCAATCTGAAGATAATTTATCCCCAAAAAAATATTAGCAACCTGACATCAAGGATGATGTATGAAATATCTATTTCCTTCAAATTTTTCTTATCTATTCCTTCCAAAGACCAACTAGCAAATCACAAAAGGTAGAAGCCTCCAAATCAATCCACCTAAGAGAAGTAATAGGGTACGGCAACTTCAAAAGAGATCTAACACAGACTGCAAGAGTATTTAATAAATCCAATGCTCATAGAAGAAGGATCCCCCACTTCTCTTGCTAGTCACAATGAAGGAGATGATTCACAAATTCTTCGATCTCCTAGCACATGGAGCAGAGTTTAGCAATGACTTTTCTATGGTAAATTAAGTAGTGAAAAGGTTAGAATGTTGTGTAAAGATGTTTTATGAGCAAAAAAACTAATTTAGAAAGAATTTTGGAGCTAATTAACTAGGACTAGTTTCTTGTTTAGTTTCCAAGACACACCCCCATGACCCATGCACACACTTATATGCATGCATATAAACATTACAATTAATCCCCTATCATATGGATATTCCAAGCTTTTTTCATTCCATTACACTTACCATGTCATTTATCTCAACTTCAGCAAAAGATTTACCATCTGCAAGCATGCTCCAGACCACTTTGTTAATTCTCAAAGAAATACGCATAGCACAAGAAGGGCCTTTATTCTTCTCTTTCTCCATCAGCCTTAATTGTGCTGCTTTCTGCATAGCCATCCTTAACAATGCATATGCAACCTTCCTAGCTTTTAGTGTGTTTGTCATCTCTTTCTTCAGTCCTTGCACCTGAAGAAGAATACTTTGTAAGGCTTTAAACCAGACAAGAACAGTAGCTTGGAAACAATTCAAGAAGTATCATATCAACTGATATGAAAGGAAAGTAGAAGCGTCAAAATTAATCTAATAGATGAACCAAAGGTTTTACAACTTCTTTAATTTTCAAAGCCAAAAAAAGCCAATCACATTTATCCAATGCTTATATTCATCAAAAATTGCAATACTCAATAAACTACTTTGAATATAATGCACGTAAATTTGAGTAAGTCAACCAACAAGTAGCAACCGTGTTACTTCAATTCAGTTAAGGATGCTATAATTGAATAATGGAATCAACTTGGAAAATCATCCAACCATTTTCATGATGCGGTTCAGGGTAAGTAGAGTCCACTCTAGTATGTGCAGTCTTTGACTGGGGAGCATTAATGGAGGCATATAATGCATATGAAGGCATATCCAACAATGGAGAAAACTTCATGGATAGAGTGGAATGGAAGATATTTGAATTATTGTTCCAAAAGTGATTCCCTTGCTTTCATTTGGAAGAAGTTGGGAGCTATATACATTGGAGAGATGAGGCCAATTAGCCTATTGGTGCCCCGTACAACATTATATAAAAAATGCTACCTTCTAGGCTTAAGGTAGTCATCCCAGCCGTGACCAGACCACAAGGCACTTTCATCATGGGGCACTAAAAAGGAATTTATTGAGTCGAGAGTACAATCGGGGATCCAAGGGTGGTATGTGATCCATTTGGAGAAAGCATATGATCATGTCAATCAGGATATTTTGAGATATTCGTTGGGATGGGATTTGAACAAAAATGGACTGAATGGGTTATGAAATGTGCCCTCAGTATCCTTTACCATCATGGTTAATGACAACCCAGCTGGTTTATTTAAGAGTACTAGAAGTCTTAGGCTAGGTGACCCTATATCTCATTTCCTCTTCAATATTGAGGTTGAGGCATTAACAAAGATGATGGCAAGGGCAGAGGAGTAAATGGGGTCTTGTTTGGTTTTGTCGCTGGATGAGGCAGACTAATGATTTTTGGTCTCCAATTTGCATATGACATGTTGGTCTTCCTAGATGCTATCCATTCATCATATTAGTTTTTTATTGTTATTTTGTTTTGAATTGATTTGCCATTAACTTAAAGAAGTGTAAGGTCTTCTAGATTAGTTCTATTCCAAATTTGGAGCTGTTGGTTGGGACCCTAGGAAGCTAAGTTGGTCGTTTCTAGCCACATATTTTGGCTTATCTTTAATTTTTGATCAGTAAGCCTATTCTAAGGTTTTTTTTTTTTTTTTTAAATAATCTTTTATGACGGGGGCTCCAAACCCGTAGGCCCAACTAGCAGGGGCAAGGAAACTGGCCTCTTAGAGCACAATACCTCGCCCAAATCCCCTAGGTCCATGCAACACCACACATACCAGGTAAACAGGGATAAGTCCTTGTGGTTGGCCAATGAGGGAGCTTGAACTCAAGACCTATCCGGTTTGGAGGGATACCTTGGCCACCATGCCCAACACTCATTGGTTTGCCTATTATAAGGTTTTGATCCTAGGTCTATGGTATCAACACACAAATATTTCAACAACGAAGTTAGTTGGCACCTTCATATTTTGGCTATCTTTGGTAGAATCTTATAATAGCAAAGTATATTGGACCAATATTAGAGAGTGTGGGAAGGCTCTTCGGGTCTTGGAAGACGAGGTACCTTTCTAAAGGGGAAAATGTTTTTATCAAAAGCACATTTGCTAGCATCCAAGTTTACTTCTCATTATTATTTATGAATCCAGGAGCACGGAAATGGAATTAGAAAAATAGTTTATGGATTTTCTTTGGAGTGATAAGAATGAGAAGAGAAAATTCCATCTAGTATTGAACTCATCTGTTCACCAAAAAAAATAGAGAGAGAGAGAGTTTAGGTTTTAAAATGATAAAGATAATGAATTAATAACTATTGAGTAAATGTCTTTGGAGGCTTGGCACATACGAAGATATTTATTCAGGCAAAATATGACCAATAAAATTTTGGGTGGAAAGTTGTAGATGCAGGATTTTCGTTTGGGTGTGGTTTAAGGAAAGGTTCCCTAAAAGTTCATTTGAAATTTCATAGTCAGTTGCTTTCAAGGTAGGAAAGAAAAAAGAAACGTGGAACTTGTGTCTGGTTCTAGGAGGATCATTGATGTGACTCTTCATTTCTCAAACTATCGTGTCCAATTTTGAATTCAATTTCATCAAAGAAGAGTTTGGCAATTCAGAATTTCATGAATCTGGTTAAGGATGAGTTGTCTAAGGACATTGATTTCAGGAAAAAGCTTCAATCACTGGGAAGTTAAGTCAGTCAATACCCTTATTAGTTGTATCTCTCATTCCATCTGTCATGCAGGTGGGGATCGACATGTATGGATTGGAAGATAGAATGGAGTCTTCTTGGTCAAATCTTTTTTATCAACTCCTAATACATGTATCGTCTTTGGAATTCCCAACTATAGTTGTATGAGGCCTAAATGTCTCATTAAAGGTATATTTTTCATTTGGCAATTACTTTGGAAAGATAACTGTGGAATTCTCAGTCAAAGTTAGTTAGGACTTTTAGGGATTATATCTAATATTTTAGGAATATCTTAATAAGGAGATTCTGGTTGTATATTATCAAATCTCACAGTTATTTTATTTCCTAGATTAGTGGAGGACTCTTTCCTCTGCTAGCTTGATTAGTTCCTAATCATCTTAAGGCTTGTTTATTGCAACCAACTCCTCTATATATTTCTATGTAATCTTTCATTCAAGATAAGAGAAATTAGTAAGCAACTCTTTCTCAGAAACTTACATGGTATCAGAGCTAGGTTCTGAAAACCTAATTCTCCCACATGACCAAATACGGCATGGCGACTATGAGACAAAGCTCCACATCCGAAGTGACCTCCATTCTAGAAACATCATCTGCTGTAAGCAATCATGGAGGAATAGAATACTCTTCTCTTCTCATCACAAGTCACAAACTCAACGAACAAAATTTCGTCCAATGGTCCCAGTCCATGATGATGTTTATTCGTGGGAAAGGAAAAGAAGATTACCTCACCGGTGAAGTCACTGTACCGGAGAAGACTGACCCTAAATTCAAGCTATGAAAAACAGAGAATCATATGGTGATGTCATGGTTGATTAATTCGATGAATAATGATATAGGAGAGAATTTCCTTCTGTACAGAACAGCCAAGGAAATATGGGACGCTGCAAGAGAAACATATTCATGTTCTGAAAATACATCAGAAATATTCGAAATTGAAGCCATATTACATGATCTGCGCCAAGGGGATCTCACGGTTACTCAATATTTTAATACTTTTACCTGCCATTGGCAACATCTCAATATGTTCGAAGTCCACGCATAGAAGTACTCGGAAGACACAGTCCTATACAGGAAAATTGTGGAAAAAAAATGGACCTTCAAATTTCTTCTCGGCCTCAACAAAAACCTAGACGAAGTCAAAGGCAGAATAATGGGGACGAAGCCTCTGTTGAGTATTAGAGAGGCATTCTCAGAAGTTCATCGTGAGGAAAATAGGAACAAGGTGATGATGTGATTTCAAAATTCTGCTCCCACACTCGAAGGATCTACCCTTGCAATCCGTGGAACCCAACCAAACAACAATAATGACAATCGACAGAAAAAATGGAGACCTTGGTGTGACCACTGCCGCAAACTTGGACATCTCAGAGAAAATTACTGGAAAATTCATGGCAAACTTGTAGACTAGAAGCCATCACGATCAACAAATGATAAGGAAAGCCGAGCCAATGTTGTTGCCACCACAAATGAAAATCCAGCACCTACTGAGACAAGCCCTTTCACCAAAGAACAATTCGAAGTCCTACAAAAACTCTTCAACCAAAGTTCAATATCCCAGTCAAGCACTTCTATCCTTGGAACAAGCATGGTAGCACAGAAAGGTAATTTTTCCAATGCCTTTATAGTTAATAAAAGACATTCAAGACCATGGATCATTGACTCTGGAGCATCAGACCACATGACGGGAGATGCAATAATATTTCACAAATACAGCCCATGCCATGAGAATCACATAGTCCGAATAGTTGATGGATCTCTATCCAAAGTTGTAGGAACTGGTTCAATCAGGGATACAAAGGACTTGAATCTAAACTCTATTTTCCATGTCCTTAATTTGGACTGTAATTTGCACTCAATCAGTAAATTGACTCGTGATCTTAACTGCGTCACTAAGTTTTTCCCAAATTTGTGTCAATTTCAGGAATTGGATTCGGGGAGGACAATTGGCAGTGCTAAGTTGTGTTCTGGACTCTATCTTCTCAAAGAAGATTCTCTTCCAAGAAGATAAGCTCAGAATGCAAGTTGTGTGTCTTTTAAAAGTCGATTAGTTTTAAATTCCAATGTCAATAAAGATAGTGAGATTATGTTATAGCACTATCACCTTGGTCATCCAAATTTCATGTACCTTGAAAAATTATTTCCTTTTTTGTTTATCAATAAAAGTTTGAAAATTTTCAGTTGTGAAATTTGTCAATTTGCCAAACATACTCGGAACCATTATCCTATTCTATCATATAAACATCTCATCCATTTTCCATGATTCATAGTGATGTGTGGGCCCCCCCAAGAATTAAAAATATGATAGGAACACGTTGGTTTGTATCCTTTGTTGATGATCACACTAGATTGACCTGGATATTTCTTATGAAAGAAAAATATGAAGTTGGCCAAAATTTTCAAAATTTCAACTCCATGATACAAACTCAATTCCAAACCAAGATCCAAGTCCTAAAAACTGATAATGCCAGAGAATACTTCTAATCTATCCTCAATACCTATCTCTTGAGTCAGGGCATAGTTCACTTGAGTTCCTGTGTTGACACTTCCCAACAACATGGGGTTGCAGAGAGAAAAAATAGACATTTGTTAGAAGTAGCACGGTCTCTCATGTTATCTACTCACATTCCAAAACAATTTTGGGGAGAGGCAGTCCTTACAACTGCATACCTTATCAATAGAATGTGCTCCAGAGTTCTAAAGTTCCAAACTCCTTGTCAAGTTCTCCTTAACTCCTTCCCACATACTAAAATCATCTCCTCACTTCGTCCTAAAATATTCGGGTGCTCAGTCTTTGTTCACATACATCAACAACATCGTAGCAAATTAGACCCTAAATCCATCAAATGTATCTTTCTTGGATACTCCCCAAATCAAAAGGGTTATAAGTGCTACTCTCCTATAACTAGAAAGGTGTATAACTCAATGGATGTGACATTCTTTGAACACCAATCCTACTACCCCAAATCTGATATTCAGGGGGAGAATATGAGGGAATATCAATTTTGGGACACTATTCATGGTATTGAAACCAATCTAGACCATACTCTTCAGTCCGGGGACTCCTCACAGCCACCACAACCTGTTTCAATCACTTATCCATAAATCAACCATCCTCCAAATCCTGAAATCAATGTGCCACCTCAGTTACTAGTCCACCAATCCAAGAGTCATCTTCCATCACCACATATTGCAAATGATGAGCTTCGTGTCTATGTTAGGAAGAAGAAGTTTGAGAGGGAGATAGAGCACATAACACCTCTCACATATGACCAAGAATCTGAACCGGATCCAAAACCAATTGAAATTCACTCAGGTAAAGGTACTGCTGATCTTGAGATTGTTTCTCATGCTATTAATGATTCAGATTTCCAATTGTTCTGAGAAAAGGTGCTATAACATGCACGAATCATCCTATTTGCAGATTTATTTCATATGACGGCTAGACACCTTCCTATCAGGCATTTTTTTTCTGCTCTTGACAACGTACAGGTCCCTAGCTTTATTCAGGAAGCTCTCAAAAACCCAGAGTGGAGAAAAGTAGTCAAAGAAGAAATTGGAGCTTTGGAGAAAAATGGCACATTGGTAATCTCAGAACTTCCCCCTGGGAAGAAAATAGTTGGTTGTAAGTGGATCTTTACAATCAAACATAAAGCCAATGGAAGTATTGAGAGATTTAAAGCCCGTCTTGTTGCTAAGGGCTTTACACAATCTTATGGAATAGATTACCAAGAAACATTTGCTCCAGTGGATAAACTCAACACTATCAAAGTTCTCCTCTCCCTTGCAGCAAATCAAGATTGGCCCTTGCATCAACTAGATGTCAAGAATGCATTCCTGAATGGTGACTTGGATGAAGAAGTGTAAATGGAGATACCTCCAAGACTGGAAACTTCTTTCAATAATAATAAGGTATGCAAACTTAAAAATTTTTTTGTACGGACTCAAACAATCTCCACGAGCATGGTTTGACAGGTTTGCAAAGTCAGTGATTAAACATGGGTATACTCAATGTCAGGCAGATCATACACTATTTGTAAAAATTTCTCCAAAAAGGAAAATAACAGTGTTGATTGTCTATGTCGATGACATCTTCCTAACAGGTGACTATGAGGAAGAACTCCTGAGATTGAAGATGCTTTTAGCTAAGGAATTTGAAATCAAGGACCTCGGAAACCTTAGATACTTTCTTGGCATGGAGGTGGCACGATAGAAGAAAGGTATAATTGTCTCCCAACGTAAATATATTCTGGATTTGCTTAACGAGGCAGGTATGCTTGGATGTAAACCTGCAGACACTACAATGGATTCTACCAAGAAGATAGGAACTGAGAAGGAAAGTGCACCAGTAGACAGGGGGAGATATTAGAGACAAGTTGGCCGACTTATCTACCTCTCACATACTCGAACTGATATTGGCTTCTCTGTTAGTGTTGTAAGCCAGTTTATGAACAACCCAACAAAAGAACACATGGAAGCTGTGAATAGGATCTTGAGGTATCTTAAGATGACTCCAGGAAGATGTTTATTATACAAGAAGAATGACAAGAGAAATGTTGAAGTCTTCTCATATGCAAATTGGGCTGCAGATGTGTCAAATAGGAGATCAACATTAGGGTATTGTTCTTATGTTTGGGGAAATCTCATGACATGGAGAAGTAAGAAACAGTCCGTAGTCTCAAGAAGCAGCGCAGAGGCTGAATTTAGAGCCTCAGCTCTTGGTATTTGTGAAGGAATGTGGATACAAAGACTACTTAGTAAGCTGGGAGTAGCAGTAGAGAAGTCCATCAAGATGTTCTGCGATAACCAAGCTGCCATAAGCATTGCAAAGAACCATGTGCATCATGATAAGACGAAACACATTGAGATAGATTGGCACTTCATCTCAGAGAAAATTGAGAATTCAGTAGTGCAGCGGGTTTACACTCCTACGAGGTCGCAACCTGCAGACATACTTACTAAAGCGCTTCCAAGACCTAACTTTGAAGAACTAAGTCACAAGCTGGGCATGTACAATATTTACAACCCAACTTGAGGGGGAGTGTGGAATTCTCAGTCAAAGTTAGTTAGTTAGGACTTTTAGGGATTATATCTAATATTTTAGAAATATCTTAATAAGGAGATTCTGGCTGTATATTATCAGATCTCACACTTATTTTATTTCCTAGATTAGTGGAGGACTCTTTTCTCTCTTAGCTTGATTAGTTCCTAATCTTAGGGCTTGCTTATTACAACTAACTCCTCTATATATTTCTATGTAATCTTTCATTCAAGATAAAAGAAATTAGTGAGCAACTCTTTCTCAGAAACTTACAATAACTTTGGATAATATTACTTGGGGTGCTACTTTTGTGACATTTAGTATTATTTCTAAATGTAGTGTGAGTTTGGCAATCACTTGTTCATCCATTGCAATTGCACTCACGAAATGTGGTCGTATTTTATTTTCCTATTCCACATTCTTGGTTCTATCGTAGATTGAAATGATCTCTTTTCCAAAGTTGGTAGTTCATGGGTCTTAAGTACAAAGAAAGGATTTTATGGAGTTTGACCTCGTTTATTGTGTGCTAGAGTATCTAGAAGAAAAGGAGTAACAGTGTATCCAACAAGGATAAACATACTCTATAGAAGGTCATTATTAGTATGGTTGGGAAGGAACATGAGAGGACTGACTTATCTAAGGAGTTTAAGGAGTCTTTTTGAAGGCTTTTTGTTTAAGTTGGAGATGGTTTGTAAGGAATGTGAGAGTAAGGACTGACTTATCATTTCTTTCTTTCTTTTTTTTTTTTTACCATTTCTGTTTTAAGTTTCCTCTTCCTTTATGTTGTTGACAAGTCTGCTTGACCTCCTCATTCTTTTCTTTCTTTAGTTTCATTAATAAAATTTCCTTCAGAAAAAAAAAATGGAATAGAGGAACAAGATTTATGTAAAAAATCCCAAACCGTTAATACAAGGCTGACATAATGATGACTATGATTAAGTGAGATGAAGTCCATTAAAAACTAACAAGCACTTAACAGGGAGGATCATTTTTTGAAAATTCATGGAGAGCCATTGAGGTTTAGAATTATTTATTAGCCCTGTAAGTGTTGACTTTCCTTGATATTAATTTAAAACTAGATATGGCATGCGAATTTTGGCAATATAGTGTGAGGACCGGTGGTTCAGGAAGTTGAAGACATTTAGAAGAGCGGTGTGAGGTGCATTCTAAAAAATTGGAAGGGCCAAAAGCTAGGGGAATGGGGTTAATTAATAATATATATATATATATATATGGGCAGGATTACCATCCAACATTTTATCCAATGGGTTTTGTAAACTGGGGTTAAAAGTTTTGAATGGCCTGATTTTTTGTGAGAATGATCTCTATGGACCCATCAAAAGTGGTTACAAAAAAAAGGACGGTCCATGATTCTTCAACTTATAAACTGGGATTAGAAATTTCGGAATGGGCTGATTTTTTGTGAGGATGATCTCTATGGTGAGGAGATCATCTTCACAAAAGATCATCCAACTTTGAAACTTCTAACCCAAGTTTATAAGTTGAAGAATCGTGGACCATCACTTTTTACCATTAGTTTATAAACCACTTTTGATGGGGTTAGAAGTTTCGGAATGGGCTGATTTTTTGTGAGGATGATCTTCTCGCCATAGAGATCATCCTCACAAAAAAATCAGCCCATTCCGAAACTTTTAGGTCATATAAGACAAAACTTTGGCTGTTGAACCCAACCCATATATATATAGATGTAGGGTGGCGTTCGGCTCACAATCTTATTCTCATAAAAGTTTTGTCCTATGTGGCTTAAAAGTTTTGGATTGGGCTGATGTTTTGTGAGGATGATCTCTAGGGTGAGGAGATCATCCTCGCCAAAAATCAGCCAAATCTAAAACTTCTAAGTTCATCAATAGTGCTTTAAAATTGTGAACCATCGACTTTTTACCAAAAATCTGTAAACCAATTTTGATGGACTTGGAAATTTCAAATTCGGCTGATTTTTGGTGAGGATGATGACCTTAACATAGAGATCATCGTCACAAAAAATCAGCCCAATCTGAAACTTTTAACCCACATAGGACAAAACTTTTGTGAGAATAAGATTGTGAACCGAACATCCCCCATATATATACCATCTGACACTCTCAAACCTCCTTCAAAGTTCAAACTTCTTCATAGAGAGTCATCAAACAATGGTTGAGAGATATTTTTAGTTGATGATGAATGCACGTTCGTTTGGAGATCCTTTGGTTAAAAAAGAGAGCTAAAGAACATAAGTGTTGACTCTAGGAATTTCAGTTTTCAATAGTTCAGTGATGGATGACAATGGGAAACGTTTCTATGAATCTAAAGGCTGTGGAGAGAGGATTAGACTCAGCCATGCTTTATGGAGCTGAATGTTGGGCTATTAAGTAACAAAGATGAGGATATTGAGATGGATGAGTAAATAGACTAGGAAAGAAAAATTAGAAATGAATGTACTAGAGGGGATTTAAGAATAACTCCAACAAAAGACAATATAAAGTAAATTAGGGCATGTATAAAAATACATGTAACAGCACTAGCAACAAAATTAAACAGGTAATAAGAAGGCCAAAAATGACATGGATAGTGGCGGTAAAAGAATAGGTGAAGATACATCTTGACATAAGATATGGTCCAATATAGAGTTGAAGGGAGAATTAGGATTCATGTTGCCAACCTCAGTAACTTGGATAAGGCATAGATGGTGATGAATCAGGATATAGAGAAGACCTGAGCATAAATGCTATGCAGGATTATCTGCAACCTTTCCACTTAATCAAAGTATTTGTGTGAAACGTAATTAGTGATCTTAGAAAAAGAAAAGATAGAGATTAAGATGAAAATCGGCATTCAGACATAGCGCTTGTTTATGTTGGGTGTTAAGAAAAGCACAAAATATCAACAACAAAAAAAAGTACTTAATAAATTTGATCTCTCACCAGTGTGGATCTTCCACCAGTAATCATCCACAAATTGCCGCCATCCTCTGGAGGTTCACATAGGTCCTGAGAAGTATCATTGTTAATTGACAGGTTCCTAATGTCATCAAGGATCAACTTCTGCTCTCGTTCATTCTCTTCAAGGTCGATTCTTGCAAGTTCAATTTCTTCAACACCATCAGGAACGACCTCATCTTCTTCTTCTTCAACATCTTCATCATTATCAGCAAGATATGAGAGACTACTCCTTCGAGGCCTGAATCACACCAATTAAAACAAAAAGATTTTCAAGGGTATGAAAATTGTTGTCCTGGAAATGCAATTCTTGAAAAATGTTACATCTTTCTTTTACTTGATTAACCTATAAGCACAGTATTAAATTTCGTCATATTTCCACGAAATACACCGAAATATTTCCATTTCCACAAGCTCCAACACGAAATTTAATCGACAGTTTCTTTTTGTATATATTTCGATGGAAATCACCATTCATTTCGTGAAATATTTAGATGAATAGTGAATTTTGACTGAAAGCATCAAATTTTAGGTATGAAAATGCAATATTTCGATGAATAGTAAATTTCGACCAAAATATTTTTTTTTTAAAAACTTATAATTTCTTTAAGAAAGAACTTGTAAATTAAACATAATTTTTTCTAATAAAAAATTGCACATAACATTCATCCGATAGTGTAAATGAATTATGATAAGTTAGTTATCTATATCATCTTATTTTAATGTATTTTAAGCATATTAGTACTTTATATAAGCACGCATAGAATCAGCCATATATCAATTAGTTATATACGTTAACAATTTATTCATACTTATTCCAAAAATAAAAGAAATATAATAATGCATGAATGCAATACTTAATAGTTTCTTCATTTTAATGTCTTATATATTATGTTTTATGTGGTTAATGCAACATTATTATTCTCATTTCCACTGTCAACCTCTCAATACATGTGTATGTGTAGCAAAATGTTGTTGATGTTTAATTTCACACTCCATATGGTAGTTTATTGAATTTTGATGACTTAGTGAGTGTCTTTTACATTATGAATAGAGTGCTTCTATTGCCAGCCCAACTTTTGCTAATGCCACCCCAAGATGTGTGCTAATTCTTTAGTGATTTACATATATGAATTGGGGTGGCGTTAGCAAAAGTTGGTGTCAATAGAATCTCTATTATATAATGGTATAAATATAAAATTTTATTGAATATAATAAGATAATAGCATTATAGGAAAATTGTATTATAGATCTATAACATCATACATTGCTTTATGTAGAGCATAGGAAGTAACAATAATTCTTCACAGCAGCTAGTGTACATCTCTAAACATGAACCATAATCCTTCATTTCATTAAGCTCGAAGAGCTGAAAATCTAGGAACAATATTAAGTAGCATTCTTGGGTGTTTTGAGGTCATCTCCGGAATCCCAATGAATCTTCGCAAAAGCAAACTATTTGCAATAGGGGAGGAGGTTGGATTGGAAGCAGTGGCGGCCTCGATTGGTTTTCAATCAAGGGCCCTTCCGTCTACATACTTGGGGCTTCCTCTGGGGATGGGGTACACTAGTAAGGACATTTGGGAGCCGGTGGTAGAAAGGATGAGAAAGAGACTGAGTATTTGAAAAGCGAAGCTTCTAACTAAAGGAAGGAAAATCACCCTCATTAAAAATGCATTGGCTAGCATTCCCATCTATACTTTGTCTCTTTTTTCTTTGCCAAGATATGTGGAAGTTTAATTAGAAAGAATATGTCGTGATTTCTTGTGGCATGGCAAGGAGGGTTTGAGAAAACATCATTGGGTGCATTGGAGCAAGTTATGCTTACCCAAGAAGAATGGGGGTTTGGATATTCGAAAATTTGGATCTATGAATGCAGCTTTGTTGGATAAGTGGCTTTGGAGGTTCGACGAGGAGGAGGACAGTCTTTGGAGGAAAGTAATCACGGACAAATATGATGTAGATGGGAACGGGTGGGAAAGTGGTCCGATGAGTGGAGCGATGGGGTATGGTGTGTGGAAGGGTATCCTTAGAAGACTGCCAGTAGATAGGAGCAGAGTGAAATGGAAGGTTGGGAGCGGGACTAAGGTGAGATTCTGGGAAGATTGGTAGTGTGAGAATAGTCCCCCAAATGATTCGTTTCCAGATTTATTTGATTTATCATTGAAAAAGAATCAAGTAGTGTCCGCTTTCAAGAGAGTGGAGAGTGACGTGATTAACTGGGACTTTATGCTAGGGAGGTTTATTGTTATGGTGGAGAATACTTATGTGCAAAATTCTTCAACAGATAAAAGACTGTGGACAGGTAACCGAGATGGGAAGTTCACAGTCAAATCGTTGTACGTTAGCATCGCGCCAAGTAGTGCGATTTTATTTCCTCACTCTCTTGTCTGGGGTGGTAAGATACCTCCGAAGATTTCGATTTTCCTTTGGTTGGCGGCTTTAGGGAGACTCGCAACTTTAGACTAGTTGATCAAAAGAGGTTTCATTTCGCCAAACCAATGTTGTATGTGTAAATCTCAGGCGGAAACAGTGGAACCACTTACTCATCCACTGTCAGGTGGCTTATCATGTTTGGTCGCACTTTATGGTTTTATTCGGGATTGTGGGATGCTTTCCTCTATCAATCAAGTTGGTTTTGGAATCCTAGTTGGTATGGGGTGCTTCATTCTCATCTTCTAAACGGGTTTTGTGGTTCTTGGCACCATTTGCAATTTGTTGGGATATCTGGAAAGATCGCAATCGTTGTATCTTTGAAGGAAAAGTCTCTACGCTGGAAGGAGTAGTTCTTTCGGTTTTGGAGATCATGTTTTCTTGGAATAAACTTTATAAGGATTTCGAGGGGGTCTTCTTTGAGGACTTTGTTGTGCGTTGGGACAGGATGTGTTTGTTACAACGAGATTAACTCGGTGGTCGAGCTCTATTTGTTTTTTCTTATTTCTTTTGCTTTGCCATTTTTGTCTTGTTGGTCCCCTTTGTATTTAAGCTGGTCACCTCGACCCCCTCTTTTCTTTTCAATAAATTATCTTTACCGATCATAAAAAAAGATACAGGGGTTAAGACTCTAATTATGGTGGTGATGATGGTAATGATGTTTATAAAATTCTATAAGTACATCATAGGTGTTTAAAAGCACATATTGGATTAAGCAATATTTACAATTTGTACACAATATATATAAGTTTATAACAAATGGTAGCCTGATTTCTTGAAACCAAAAAAAAAAGAGAATACTTATTGTATCAGCTCCCACATACTAAAGATCATTCCCCAAGTTTAAGAATTGGCAAACAGTAGGAGGATAGACACAGTGGGAACCTCAGTAATGATTCAAAATGCTTATGAGAAGTATTATGGTGCAGACACTAAACCTGTAAAGATAAACTATATGCACGAAGAAGAAAAAAACCTCACTTTGGAAGCCGAGCAAAAAGAAGGTTGGTCAATACATCCAGCATGACCTGAAACTGGCGAGATGTCATTGCTGCAGTTATATTGGGGGAATTGAAAGCAAGCTCTTTTAATGGCTTCACCTGCAGAGCAAAAAACCAGCTAGAGTTTAAAGCAGCGAACTATAAGTTATTGGATATTAACCAGTTCTCTACTTGACTTATCATAGGAAACGTTAAATATTGTGGCATAAATTACGATGAGAGATTACATTGCCACATAAACTTTTGCTAATGCCACCCCCAATTCATACGTAAATCACCAAAGAATTAGCACACATCTTGGGGTGGCATTAGCAAAAGATGGTGTGGCAATAGAAGCTCTTACTACGATGCATATGAATATGCAATAACTACTGACAACTGTAATTATTTGATACAACATTTTAAGCTGGAAATTCATGGAAGCAGTATCTAACCTTCAAATCTGTGGTTCCACTTTTGTGTCTAGTGTACTGAAAGTACATTGAACAAGGCATAAACACTTGTTCAAGTAGAGCACCCGTACGCTTTACTTTTGGAGAGCTCCTGAGAATTTTCGGCAGCCACTGCAATCCAGCCCCCGGATCAACATCAGTTGGTGCAACATGAGCTTGAACATGTTCCAACATCACAGACAACTCCGCACGTTTCCAGGTCATTTCGGGTTCAGACTCAGGAATATTTATACTAACAGTACCAAGAGTTTGTTCAATCATCTCATGACCAACATGGAGAACAGTATGAAATGAACGAGCTAAGACACGGCCGCTGGCTGCAGCAAGAAGAAATCTACCCTGGCAGGGAAACAAAGAGTAAAAGTAGGAGATGAGTTCCACTTGTCATAAAGCACTCAGAAATGATAAAGAGGTTGACAATGTGCATCGTGACATAATAATGCAGTTAGCAGATAAAAATAATTTGAATTAACATTGTTTGCTCTTATCAGCTTCTCCTATGAGAAGAAAAGAGAAAGTCGGGTCATTAGAAGTATACAGGAAATTGCAGTCTCCTTTAGAAACTGTTAACCAACCAACTACTCCAAAAGACCGATCTGTTGGAGTGGGGGAGAACTATGAATATAAGAGGGTCACAGGGCTTAACCGGGGTATGACTCACCCGAGAGTGGAGGAAAATGTACACTCAACACTCCTCCTCACTCATAAGGGTGGAAAGAATCGAATCTGTGAACCTAGTGCTCTGAAGCTCGTGTCTTTAAACCATGATGTGCCTTTTGGATAGGTCTGACTCTTGGAAAGCCCACTTGCCTGAGTTAGTACAGGCGACCACTCCGAGTCTAGCTTCGGATCCCACCCCTTGCTACTGGATTATGGAGGATCATAAGATAAGTGTCCCCATTACTAGGGTAAGGCCGGATTCGTCTTTCGTATGAAGCCAAAATCCTTGAGGTTCAAGGAGTGGAATAAAGAAGCATTTGGTAGAATTGACAAGTGGAAGATGAAAAAGAGTTAAAGAAATCTGGCCGCTAGTAAGAGATTAGTTGGAGACATAAATCTATAGTGAAATGGCTTAAGAATAAGGTTGTCAATGGGATGGGCTTTGGCCTGGCCCGTCGTGAGCAGGGTTTGGGTAGTGTTAGTAGGCTCGTTTAGTAATCTGGTCAGGGCTAGAAGTGCCTGATTCATGTTTAGGGCCGGGCTCCGGGCTTTGGGAACTAGGTCTGAAGGCAACCCATCCTGATTACTTATATTTTATTTTATTTATTATATATTATAACTATAGTTATGTAGAAATATATAGGCAAAATTATGTTTAAAATCAGGCCTGGCCTGATCATGGGCCTGGTTTGGGCTAGGATTTTGAGGCCCCGAATAGAATCGGGGAGTTTACAGCCCAGACCATTGACAACCCTACTTAAGGAGAACGTCAAGAATACAAACTTCTTTTACTAGATAGCTAAATGCAAGGAAACGGTTCTACAATTGTTGAAAGCAACAAAAAACGCATTAAACAATTCCAAAACACACCTATAAACAGTCCATGAGACTCGAAAAATCAAGTTCTCAAAAAACGATGGAAGTTCCGAAGCTTTGTTCTTCGCCTAGGGCTGACATCATCATGCCATCATGCTAACATCAACAGCACAGAAACAGATTTTTTTTTCACACTCAATAGATCTGATTCCAACTTGAGACTATGAGAAAAAGAATCGCATAGAGCATTGCCCTCTACAGCCTTTTGTATTTTACTAAAACATAAACATTACAATTATACACTTGCTACATACACACCATTATACAACTCCACTAACACCAATGGCTCTTGGGTCCTATAATAGGCCGAACAAGTTCATATTGTGATGGCTATATGGCTTCTTTATAATCCTTAGAATTTTCTAAACGAAGCTTTGAAATCTAGTAATTTTTTCTGCTCTGCAGTTGGTTTGTTATCATCAAATATTGAAGGCTTTCTCTAACTTCAGATCTCAGTTTCGATCAAGTCATAAAGTTTTCTATTTTTTCCATTGTTTCTATAATCCTCTTTTTATTCCTTAAACAGTCCTCATTGCCTGTCTTATGAATGTATCGTTCCCTCTTCTCTTCTTAGTTGTTTGGTACTTTGTCTCAGAATTGGATCGATTATGGCTTCTAGTTCTCTTTACGATAAGTCTCTTAAACCTTGGTTACAAAAGTAGTGAAGGGGTTGAAGTTTCAATGCAAAAGATGATCAGATAACGAAAAGAAAAGATACCACAGAACTCACATTAGCTTCCTCTGAATGAAGATTAAATTGAGGTTGAATAACATTCACCATGAACTGTCTTGTCCCCTCCTCATCCGAGTCATCCACGGTTCCATTCTTTGCTGGTCAAAAATCAATTAAATGCCTCTTAAATAATATGTCGAATAATACAAACCTAGTCATGTTTTAGGAATAAAGCATTTATGATGAATATCAGATAACTAATAAAACATTGCTAAAAATGTTATAATAATCATTATGGTAACCTAAATTTTTGCAACGAATTTTAATAGAGGTTTCTCACAGACCTTTGCAAGATACATAAATTAACATAACTCCTCAAATTAATATCACCAAATAAATATACAAGGTATGCTTAAGACTCACCAACTGTAACAGCTGTCGAGCTTTCCATTTTGGCTGGATGTGATGGTGACGAATGGTACTCTGAAGTGTCCAAATGTTCTGGAGAAGGAGAAGTTGTAGACTGGGTAATAGAAGGTAAAGGCACAGTGGTGTCATCTTGAACCATTTCAGTTCCACTTGCCTCCTTACTATCCTGAAGAAGTTTCCTCTGTGCATACTGCCAAGATGGAGAAGGCTTTGGAGGTTCAAATGCTTTAGATATTCCACCAACCCATGACCAAACAGCATCTCTATTCTCAATAGTCCACAAAATCTTAAACCCAAAAATACACACACGTATGCAATTGTCAGCTACTACAACATTAAATCCATCATCGTCACTTGGGTCAGATTGTGAATGATCATCACCCTCGCTCCAATTTTCAAACTCTGAATTGGCATGTGTCATCTCAAGATTTCTTCTTCCAACTTCTTGCCATTGCAATATTCTTGTGGGATCAGCCTTTGGGGCTTGCCTTCTGATATTAATATAGACAGAAGATAACAAAAATCCATCATCACGATGCTTCGCTATGTAATTATCCATGTTACTGCCCTTTTCATTGCCATCTTTATTCACAGACAAGAATTGTGAATTTTTTTTTTCCATTTGAACTTCTTTAGTAACACAGGTGCAACCTTCTTTATTTAAATATGCCTTTAGCATGTGAAGGTCAAGACCTTGGTAAACAAGATCAAGAGGATCACGAATGCAATCAAAAGTATATTTTTGCCTACCACGACCAAAACAAAATTCATATTTGAACCTGGCCATTCTAAATGTCAGTCCACAAGCAGGATCATCATCATCTAAATGAGTATGCTTTATACAAGTGGGCATTGCATCAAGACGGAGCATAAATTCTGTCATCACCTTGTCAAGGGACAAGTTACCTGATCTGGCAACTCTTGGGACTCCAAAACGTGGCCATCGGGAAAATGAGCGCAATTTATGAGGAGGATTATAGTTCATGTACCAGAAATTAATAAGCCATGCTAAATCATGAGCACCAACATCCATGGTTGGGGAATCAATTGGAAGATTCTTCGATTCATTTGGCAAAGCATCAAACGCTGCAGCCAAGTGAGAAGAAGATGGTCTAAAAGAAAAGTTCCACCGAAGGGAGAGGGAAGTCGATCTGAAGGGGTCATAAACTTTCTTACGAGGCTCTCGTTCATTGGGAAGAGCATATAGATAGTGATTAAGGGGATTGCCAGAATCACATTCCCACTCCATAGTTACTTCGAGACCAAAGGCGGGAACTTCAAGAAAAGCATCAGACACAACAACATTAGGAAGTTTTAAACTTCCATTGTTTACTAAACTCTCCAAACTGCTCAACAAAATCTTGAAATCCTTCACAGAAACAGAAACACGACCATCTGACTGCAGGATCTCCATATAATTAGAGATAATTTGAAGTTTGTCACGTTTTTCGTAAGGGTCAGTTGTTCCAAGAATGTTCCATCTTGTCTCAGAAAAATATAAGCTATTGTTCCCATGAATATAGTTCCTTACTTCATCCCACCATGGTAAGCTGCGCTCCTTTTTAGGTGGCTGAACTACTTGTGACACACCTGAAGCATAAGGATTATTGGGATCGGAAACAACATTTCTAACACTCAAATTAGCTCTACGGAGAGCCACCGTAAAAGCATAGCTTATGTCAGCAAAGGATGGTTCAAAACCCACTCCAAAGCAAACTTCTCCTTTTTGGAAATGAATTGGCAAATCTGAGTATGTTTTCAGTGGTGGAGTTGTACCACTCAGTGAACGAAGCATGCACACCTTCCTCCATTTCCCAATGAAGACATCTTGTTGAATTTGAGGCTGGAAACATGTTGCCTGAAATCAACAGAAGGTTAGAATGGCAACGTAGAATACAGGAAACCGGAAGTTTGCATTATTGCAATATAAAGTAACCCAGGTAACGAAATTCGAAAAAAAAAAAAAAATTAGGGTTTAGGGTAGATCATTTTGATTCCACTAGTAATGAAGATTCGGAATATCACACATTAATAAATCAAAGATCAATTCAATAACTAAAAGAAAGATCGATTCTTTGGGATCCTTCCTTTGTTCAAATGGAACGAACAAAGATAGAATCAGACCGATTCTCAAAATGCCTTTCTGGATATTCCTCAATGTCCCGGCAATGAAGCATGCATGGTCTACAACCATATTTCTATTAGAAAGATTTAACTAAAAATGAATATAATAAAAGGGTGCCCAGCAAATTCTAAATTCATATTTAATGAAGTCAAGAAGTTAAAGTGGTAAAAATATAATGAGCTAACCAAATTAATCAAGAAAATCTATCGTCCCACACAAGAATGTGGAAATTTGTATGAAGATGACAAGGAAACTAATGGAACCCAGCTAACCAAATTAATCAAGAAAATAACTCAACTAAACCTACATTTAGTAATCTCCAAATCAGGAAATAACCAAAAGCTACCATTTTTTGTAGGTTGAAGACAGAGCAGATAAAACCTATAAGAAAAAAAAAATGTCTTGTAATAGCTGATGGTTCAAGATAAAGCATCAGGTGAGTAAGCTCTGAGAAAAATTATTGCAGGTTCGGAACTTAGCTATTTCACAGCATTGCAAGAGAAAATTCCAGAATTAATTTAAAATATCACATTGAAGCGTAAAATAAGAACCTAGAGATGGAATGATTTAGCCTGACATGAAATTCAGCACTAATCTTGACTAAAAGAAGAAGGATACATTTCCTCAAATATTGAAAGATCCAATGAAAGAAGATCAGAACCATATAGAAGGCAACAATATACTCATGACTCATGTCTGTACTGGATCAAGTACAACTGCAGTGCAAAGAACATCTAAGGGCACATCAAACTTAATCAACAGTAATATCAGTCTGAATCATATCAATCTGAGAGGGATTTCCAAAACTACATGAACTGAACAGACACAATATCTTCCTCCGTCACATTTGAAAAAAAACAAGTTAATTTCAGCTGAGTTGAAATTTTAGACAATCCAGTCAAAGATCTTGACATTGGCTCTAACGCATGAATGAATTATTTAAAAGGTTGTTCATTTATGCAAATATTTTACGTATTAAGGCGTATGTAGTTAATGTGACTTGAATATTCTCATTTACATGTATGATACAGTTGATTTTGGTTGTCATGCTTTTATATACTCATGCATGCCTATAGAGAGACTCTATTTATCTTCATTTCCACAATCCCTATGGTTGTTTATGATAGTTTGTTGACATGTCAGCATGTTTTCATGCTTGTTTTATCATTACCTACAATTTCAATGAAAATTTCCTCAATATTTCCATCAATTCTACAGTATACCCATCATTTCCATCATAATTATATTAATTTCCAAATTGATCGAGATATCCATTTCCAGGCTGACCGAAATAGGCACCAAAACAAAAATTTAATACCTTGTTCATAATGATATAAGGAGTAAAGAACGGGATAGCTAGGAAGACAAGGTGGATTAGAATTTATTGAATCATATCATCTTGATCTATACTTGTCAAGAAAAAATCTAGATCTGTTCATGGATAGTGAGATTACAGAGAATTCATCCACTTTCTCTCCGCACTTGATTCATTGTAAATGATTTTTACAAAGTATTTGATGCTTCAACCTTCTCTTAATTGTTTGGTTTCCTTTCACAAGTGTTAGAGCACTGACAAAGATATACTGATTGCTTCTTCATGGTAGATTCTAATCATAAGCCTCATCCTAACTATCAAAAACAATTATTTTGCACATTCAATTCCTTCCTTGGAATTCCTCTCCTAAACACCTTCAGATTTGCACCCAAAGATCTCCTTGAGATTCATTCAGGCCTCATGAACCAAAGCCCGGCCAAATCCCCTACCCATGAAAGTAGATAACTCAGTCAAAGCACCCCATCTGAGTCCCCGACCCCCATGGGCAGAGGGCTTGAGGTGGACATCCCAGGGACTCGGCCAAGGAGGCCGAGCCCCCTACTTCTAGGTGATAGAGACCTAATCAAGGGCGTCCAACCAAGTACCCAAACCTGAAAGGAAGAGGACTTGGTATGGAAGCTTCCCAACTGAGTAAACCCTCATCCATGGACAGGAACTCTACGTAGGACTCTGAAAACAATTCCTTTTTCTAATATTAAAAAAAAAAAAAAATTGGGGAACCCAATCCGAGTACTTTGCAAGCAGATAACATGGCGCAGTCGTTGCTTCACCAATCAAGATCAGCAGCTATGCCGCCACGTGGCCCACTACTGCGACAAGCTGTTACAAAACCGACAACATACTCAAAGATTACAAAATAAAGGACAAGTGATGGTGGATACATGAACTATGTAGACAGTTACGAATCGGGCCATAACGACCCTCATCATAATTGCAAACTTAAAGCTAGAAAAGGATGAAGAACTGCCTCATAACAGGGAGCTTTTGATGTCGTGACTTTCAATAACTCAACTCATCCCTTTTTTGGCTCTAGAACTTGAAACTCCCACTGGCTTGACCGCCATAGTCCCTTCGGAAACTACCACACTAGTGCCAGTGAAGACAATCCATCAGAGAAGAAGACCGGATTTAGTGAAACTTACCAGAAAAGAATAACAAAGTAACGAAGTTAACCGGGAAAGAAAAACATAATTGTTGATTCATATCTTGAGGAGTGGGCAACCTGGAAAGTTGCCCACACTAATTTTAGAGTAACCATTATTATATCCGTCCGAACTGTGGTCTAGTCACATCTTTGGTCATGAGATGAAAAGAGTCTTGATTCCACCATTAATTAATTTCCTTTCATTCATGTTCGCTTGCCCTTTATTTTTCTGAATTCTTTCACTGATTGCTGCATTTCCTTAGTAGTTGCTTAAAGGAATTTTACCTAAAAAATTAAGTTGCACCATAGCCATTTATTCAAACATAATACTAACTCTAGATTTGATCCCCAATTGTGGATTTATCATAATACTTTCATTCTCATCTTCCTTGTACAAAGATGGCAGAAACTGAGTAAACACATTTCATACACATAGATATCAATCCCATTAATCCAAATTAACACAGCTCCTATGGTTATCATTCTCTAAATTTATTCTCACACTTCCCACATTTATGGGAACATCAAAAGGACTGACAGATAAAAAAGTGGACATACATAGCCTCTCTAAATCCAAATTAGCTTATTATACATGTTTTTAAAGCAAAAAATAACATAAAGAGATGTCTAAGAAGAACAATATCATGGAATTAAGTCCACTATTTTGTTGCCACCGTCATCATCATCATCACCATCATTATTATCATCATCATAGCCAACAAAATAAGGGAGCATACATTCTATGATAGTAACTATGGAATAATTATATGATATATCAAAAAGGAAATTACCTGAATGCAGAATTTTCCAGATGAGGCAAATAAACAGATATTGAAAAGGAAAGCGCAACAGAAGACTGGAAAAAAAAATAAAAAAAGAGAGGCATTTGAGGCTAACCTGCTGTGCTAACACAACACGCCCTTGACATTTTCCAGCAGTTGCAGAAAACAGTGGAAATGAGTAATTTCTTAACTTGGCAATAAGAGATCCTGCATTCAAAACAATCTCTCTCCCAAGCAGTCGAGAAAATGGTATTTCATTGACTTGGCAAACAGGGTCAAGTTTCTTTATAATTTCTATCATCCCAATTTCATCACCTTCAATTTTTGTCAAGGTTACATCCAACTCTGTACCACAAACAGATAGAAGAGATGTTCTTCCGGTACTAGGTTTAAAACCAGCCTGGAAATCTCTTTTACAGGCACCCGATCCTTCCGCAGCTTTCAGATTTTGGCATGCTTGATAGTAGCACTGAAATGACTGTTTGTAAATTTCTTCACGTAATTTTTGAATGGCTGAAGTATCATGCACATCAATCTCAACTCCATTATGGTGAACCTTTCTTTCAGAACAAGATTCATCTGGTTCAATGCTTCCAGAACACTGACTGCCTTCGGAAACAAGGTCATCAAGAAACTTCAACCTAACAGCCAATTCACAAGCCTCATTCCTCATAAGATGATAATGTTCATCAAGCCAACCTTGCATTGGTTCTTCCTCAATATAGGCTGTAAGATTACGTATGCAGAACTTGACACATCCAAATTTTGTTGACTTAGGCTTTTTTCTCGAGTTACAGCTTTCTTTCTTCGGAAATATAAGACTTGTTTTAGCAGCCATGATAAGCTTCAAGCCTCGGAACATATCCTCAATGGAATCCTCAATGGCGCGCAACTGTAATCTGTAAGGCATGCAAATATGAACATCGAGACCTTGAATAACCCAATCCCACGTGTTCACTACATTAGGAATTCGAGAAATTTGCATTCGGGTACTTTTGAAAACCCTAGCTTCATTAAAACTAAGCATAAGTCCTTCAAGTAGTATTCCTATCCGAGCATTCTCAGAGAAAATTGACTGAATTTGAACTATAGCATCAACACCATCTCCAAGCTCAGCTGATATACTCAGTAGTTCCACATCAATAGCAATAATAGATTCTCTTTTTTTGTCTTTAACTTTTTTCTCCAGTTGTAGAATCTTTTCAGTAGAAAATTCTTCCTTTATTTCACTATCAGGTACCTGAAGCTTCATGTTGTGTATCAGTAATTTCAACTGCAACATAAGCTCATAAATTGATAAATGCACATCAGGCACCCACCTTACTGAGATATTGGTTGCACTAAAAAGAGAGCAGACGGAAATATCATTAGGCCCACCAGAACGGCGTACAAATTTTGCATTTTTCATGTCTAATAAAGTCACTTTTGTATCGGGCCTATGTTCTTCCAAATATTCTTGGTAGATAGAACTAGCTCTTTCAAGTTCCATCTCCGTAGACTGTTTCTCTTTGTTTATGTTCAGTCTGAAATGGAAGATATCAAGAGATACTGAGTATCTCAAGTGTTTGGATCCATTCAACATCGTGGATGTTATGTTTGCCATGCGTGGTGAACCATCTGCGGAAACCTTAATTATAACTCGACCACCCTGTGATCCATAATTTACACGCTTGGGATCTGAAACCACTGTGTCTTCCATACCCACATCACCATAGAAACTCATAGAACACCGTTCAAGATTTAATTTCAAAAACTGGATTCCTTTCCCCGATGGTTTAGTAGAAAGCACACCCCTATTTTGTGTTGTTCTTTTCCGATTGGCAGAGAGACTCTTCAAGAGCGCTTGAAAGGGCATTGCGGTTGATATAAGTGACTCAACACGCTGGAAGCTAAAATATACACCTATACCACTCACATCAATAGAGAGAACCAACTTTGACTGTCCAGGATCATGTTCATCTAGTGAATCGACTTCTTTTTTCCCCAAATCTAGAGTCACCTTTTCTACATGCATCAAGGAACTAGGGTTTGTTTCCACACCGAACAGGTTTTCCTTCAAACATTCTTGATGTTCATCAACAACGTGCAAATGAAATTCACCGAGTTCCATGTGCACCGCAATTCCTGTTGGTGCTACATTATTTGCGAACACATGTGAAGATTGTGAGCATCCCTACACCATCAAGGAATTAACAAGTTAATTTAACTTCCACATAATACATCAACAAACAAGGGAAAAATAGTAATTTCATTTCCTTAAAATAAGCTTTCGATAGAGTCCCACATATGCAAATACCTTAGTATTAAATTTCGACATATTTCCACGAAATATACCAAAATATTTCCATTTCCACAAGCTCCAACATGAAATTTAATTGACAGTTTCTTTTTGTTTATATTTTGATGGAAATCACTATTCATTTTGCGAAATATTTCGATGAATAGTGAATTTCGACCGAAATTATCAAATTTTAGGTATGAAAATGCAATATTTCAGTTGAAATATTTTGATGAATAGTAAATTTCAACCGAAATATTCTCTTTTTGAAAAAACTTATAATTTGTTTTAGTAAGAACCTGTAAATTACACATAGTAATTACTAATAAAAAATTGCACATAACATTCATACGTTAGTATAAATGAATTATGATTAGTTAGTTATCTATATCATCTTATTTTAACGTATTTCAAGCATATTAGTACATTTATGTTTCAATTAGTTGGACACATTAGCAATTTATTCATACATATTTAAAAAATAAAAGAAATATAATAATGCATGAATGCAATACTTAATAGTTTCTTCATTTTAATGTCTTATATATTAAGTTGTATGTAGTTAATGCAACGTTATTATTCTCATTTCCACTGTCAACCTCTCAATACATTTGCATGTGTAGCAACATGTTGTTGATATTCAATTTCACACTCTATATGGTAGTTTATTGTATTTTGATGACTTAATGAGTGTGTTTTAATGCCTATTTTATCATTCCTATAGGGTCAATGAAAATTTCTTCAATATTTTTGTCATTTCCAAAAATTGTACTCATTTCAAAATTGATTGGAATATTTCCACAAAATATTTTCATTTCCAAACTAACCGAAATAGACACTGAAATCAAAATTTAATACCTTGGCAGATACATTTCTTTCCAACAGTAATTTGCTTTTCAGGAAAATATTAAATTTACCTGTGGACTATCTTACCTGGCCACTATGAATATGGATACTCTGCCCATGTCAGACACTTTATTTTAAGTGATGTCCATGATGTACCCCATCTATGTGCCTTAGTAGGTTACATCATAGTTCAAAGCTTCATTATGTTTTGTCAGAACATACCATTTTAACTGAGACTGGAATGAAACATTGACCCCAAAACATTGAATGCTTCAGATGGTCTCGTTATGTTTGGGTTGAAACGATCTCAGTTTTTCTCCTACCTAAAGCAATTTTGGAATGAGATTTTATACCCCAGTTAGCATATTTTTGGGACCATTTTTACATAAATTTCTAGATATTTCTGTACTTAAATATACTTTGTTTTATCTATATACTTGTTTTGTCACACTAAAAAGCACACTACAAAAGTTTACTATTCAGTTAAGACAAAACATCATACAAATCCACTCCTACGTCAATGAAGAAGCCTACCTCATTTATGAAAAAATTCACCCTCAACACAGAAAGATCTCACATTTTGTTCTCAACTAGTTCAAGTTCCTATCTCTATAAATTCACGTGCATGCCTCCATAGATTCGTGGTTTGCTTTCGAGTATTGATTATACAAGGATAGAGTACAACATAATCATCAGATGATCCTAGCAACTCGCTTCACAAACGTAAATTAGATATTTCAAGGATTGGATGTTTCAAAATCTAAGTTACTAATCTTTCTCTAACGAAATACCATTCCCAGCTCATTATCAAGAGTAGTGATGAATCACACTAGCCACAAGGAATAGGAACCTTCATATGTGATAATTCATGTCTTATGCTACCATGGAAATGATTTAAAATGTGAGGCCCAACATACATTTCGATCAGTTCAAGATTAGAGTCATTTAAACTGGGATGGAACGATTCAAACCAAGAAAAGCCCTAATTTAACATTCTAGTCTCCTATCAAGATAGAGATGACTTGACCAAGACCTTCAGAGAAAGAACAATACTTTGAACCACGATAATGACCATGTTAGCCTTATCATGGTTCCTTACATTGTGCCCATCCTTCTGTATGGTAAATACAAGTTTACAACATGTCAGGGTTGAATCATCGTAGGAAAGTTGTTTTATTTTTTTTCCCTAAAATTTTTGAATAAGCACTACGATGCAAACCTTGCGTTACCAAGTTCAAAATTTTCACTCTGATATTACCATTGACAAAAAATTATACAATATGATGTGTTCTGTGGACCCCATAAGAAGACAAATTGATTGTTGAATACTAAGGTACATACAAAGAGAATATAAGATGTCAAAAAAAAAAAAAAATCTAGACCTATATGAGTGTTATCAGATATAGTTCTTTTTTTATTTATATTTATGTCAAGTCATTTTTCGTCTTTTCCCATTTATCATGTAACTTATATAAATAGGAATGAAGAAATAATAAACATAACTTTTTTCTCTGGAATTTCTTCTTTCTCTTTTTATCTTCTATAAACCCTAGATCATTTTCTACATGGTATCAAAGCTTTGATGACAACTGAAAAGATCAAAGAGAGTTCCGAAACAAGTAGAGAAGTTTTGCGATCACTCAAGGAGGGTTACAAGGGTTCAATCTCCACCTTTCTCAGCCCTAGGGATGTCGCCCACCTTCCTAGGGCTGTCGCCAGCCACCATCTAGGGGTTGTTTCCATCAGCAGCAGCCATCTAGGGGCTGCCTCATATTAGCAGCAGTCATATAGGGGCTGTCACACATCAGAAGCAGCCATCTAGGGGATGTCGCACATCAGCAGTCACCCTCTAGGGGCTGCCACACCACTTCAGCCATCTCCTAGGGCTGCCGCCAGTCACCTAGGGTTGTCGCCAACTCCCACGGACCATCCTAGGTCTCCATCACTTCCCTTCGAAACCCTTCCAAGTTCTTCATCCAACTTATTAGGATGTTTTGGAACTCCATCAGGTCATTCTTCACAATTGATTGGCTATTACAGCCTATGTCAAGGTTGTAATAGCCTTCAAGGTGAGTTGAATTTTTTCTTTCATAAAAAATGCAGAAATAGATTTTAATCTTAAGTTGTGAGAGATTCATTAGTGTATCCAAGTAATCTCTAATGTGATCTGGATTTTCTGTGAGTAGTTTATTTCTTCAAAGTCATGTCAGAAATAACTTCAGGACAGTCTACCAATGGTGGGTTTAGATCCTCGCTAATAAGAGATGAAATCCAAACCTCTAGATCTCCATAGTCAAACTCGATGGCACAAACTACTTGGAGTGGGCTCAATTTGCAAAGCTAGCCATCCATGGAAGATGGAAAACAGGCTATTTGAATGGGAAAGAGAAACAACCTAATATCTCATATTCTAATACAAACAATGGGATGCTTAGAATGCCTTGGTTATGTCTTGGTTGTTGCATTCAATGCAACCTCATATTAGTAGAGGATATATTTTCTTGACAACACAACAAATTTGGAAATCAGTGACTCAAACTTATTCTCAAGCTTATAACAGTGCTAGAATCTATCAGTTGGAATAGAATATATCGCAACGCAAAAAAGGGGAGAAGAGCTTGATCACTATTTACCCTTCAATTGGGAAAGTTCTAAAGACTGTGCACAGTTCAACAAACCTGTTGAGACACCTCGTACATTCCAGTTTCTCGCCAGTCTGAATCCCAAGTTTGAGATGGTTCGAGTTCAAATTCTTAACAGAGATCCTCTACCTCATTTAAACATTGAGTAATCTTATGTTCAAAGTAGGGAGAGTCAACGATTGGCACATCAACCCAGGCACCAAATAGCAAAGAGAGACCAAAGCGTGACCAACGTGGAAAATTTGGGCATATTCGAGTAAAGTGTTGGGACTTGAAGCCTAAGGGCCGATCTTCCACAACTCATCATACTACCAATGCTGACATGCTAGATGATTCCCCGAGTTTTGAAGTACCGGCTTCAACAGTACATTCACCATTCTCCCAGGAGGATATTATTTGTTTGAGGGACCTATTGGATGGTTCAACTACGACCTCTTCCTTTACACACACACACACAAGAACCCCTACCACTGCTCATTATATTTCTTCTTCTCAATCCAATTCCTAGATTCTTGATTCAAGAGCTTCAGATAACATGACGGGTATGTCTTCTTTCTTTCAATCCTATAGACCCTATTCAGGCAAGGACAAAGTCCGTCTAGCTGATAATTCCTTATCATCTATACTTGGTAAAGGAATCATCAAGTTTCCTCATAGTTTTTCGTTGTTTATGGTTTACATGTTCCTAATATCACTACTAATCTTGTGTCTATTAGTAGTGTTACAAAAATCTAAATTGTAGTGTTACCTTTTTTCCCTCTCATTGTATCTTTCAGGTTGGCAACAAAGAAGATGATTGGTAGTGGTCATGAAGCAGATGGCTTGTACTTTCTCGACATTCTAACGTCTCAGCACATTCCACATGCTAATGCTTCTCAGAGTAGTAGTAAGGTAGTCAATAAATCCCAAATAATACGGTGGCATATTCGGTTGGGTCCTATTTCTTTTTAGTATTTACAACGTAAGTTTCCTGCTTTGTTTCAGTTTATGTCATTGTCAGAGTTACAGTGTGAAGTTTATCCATTGTCAAAGCATTGTCGTTCTTCCTATCCAACAAGTTTAACTAAAATAAGTTCATATTTATTTTCTCTTGTGCATTCTAATGTTTGGAGTCCATCCCCTGTTACTTCTTTGTTGGGTTTTCGTTATTTTTTTACTTTTGTGGATGACCATAGCAAATGTATGTGGATGTACTTAATGAAAACAAAAGATGATGTCTATTCCATATTCTAAGATTTTCATGTGATAGTTCTAATTGAGTTTGGAGTAAAGATCAAAATCCCTCTCTCAAATAAAGGAGAGTACTCCTATGGGGGCTTGAAACAATTTTTTGCTACTCAAGGGATAGAAAAACAAATTTCATGTGTTTCCACACCTCAACAAAATGACTACCAAAAGGAAAAAATCGTCATTTGTTGGAATTAGGAAGAGTTTTGTTGATTGGAATGAACGTTCCTAAGCATTATTTGTCTGAAGCAGTTCTTACTGCATGTTACATTATCAATCGTACTCCCTCTAGTGTCTTGAACTTCCAACCCCTTTTTTTCCTTTCTCTTGATCGTCCTTTATTTTTTGTGGTTCCACGAGTCTTTCGGTGTGTCTGTTTTGCTCATATTTTCAGCCTTGGTTGCACTAAACTTGACTCTAAGGCGTTGAAGTGTGTGTTTCTTGATTATTCTAATCTCATAAAAGTCATAAATGTTATCATCCCCCCACCTGTCGTCAATTTTCACAATAAACATCACATTCTTTGAGGATCAATGTTACTTTCCTACCCTTCATTGACAATCTCTTCAAGGGGAGTGGTTCCTTCTATCTACTAATCATGAGCCTCTTCCAAAGTCATATTTCCCAGTTTCACTACCTTTGACAATTAATCCAGAATCTACAGTGGAAGTTGTGCAGGCAACCATGTCTATGCCTAATCTTTTCAAACGTACTTATACCAGAAAGGGAAAACAAGTCATTGTTGATCCACCATGACACACCACTAAGGAGCCAAATCATGCCCCATGACTAGTTTTTTTAGATTCCAATGTTCTTATTACTCATCGGAAAGGTAAACGTACTTGTACCTCGCATCTTATTTCTTAGTTTGTTTCCTACCATGATGTGTCTCCATCCTATCGCTCCTTTGTAACTACTATGTCTTCTATTTCCATCCCATCCAATGTGAAAGAAGTTTTCTCCAATCCCAAGTGGAAATAAGCTATGGACGAGGAACTAAGAGCTTTAGCAGAAAATAATACCTGGGAGCTGGTGTCATTACCACAAGAGAAGAAATCTATTGGATATAAGTGGGTGTTCACAGTGAAGTACAAGTCAGATGGGTCGATTGACAGGTACAAAGCTACGTTGGTTGCCAAGGGCTATGCAGCCAACTTCTCTTGGGAGCTTCACCAACTAGATATGAAGAATGCCTTATTGCATGGTAATTTACAGGAAGAAATGCACATGGATACTCCTCCAAGAATTCATTTTTCTAAGGTTGATGGGAAAGTGTCATCAAGAAGTCCTTATATGAGCGGTTCTACTCTGTTACGTAGGACGTGGGTTATAAAATGTCAAGCTAATCACACATTGTTTGTCAAACATAGTGGACCTCAGACACAGTCCTTATTGTGTATGTTGACAATATTTTCATTACAGGAAATTGCCCTATTAAGAAGCATCTTCTTGGAAATCGCTTTGAAGTAAAAGACCTCGGACTTCTAAAATATTTTTTGGGCATTGAGGTAGCTTAATCCGAGACAGGCATTTTTATCTTACAACGCAAATACGTATTCAATCTTCTCCAGGAGGTTGGCAAACTTGGAGCTAAACCAGTTGACTCTCCAATTGAGCCAAATCACCGATTAAGTGAAAGTGATGGTGAAACTTTAGAAGATATCAATCGTTATCAATGCTTGGTTGGTAAACCCATCTACCTATCTCTCACGTGACCAGACATTGCCTATGCAGTAAGTGTTGTTAGTCAATTCATGCATGCCCCTTGTACAACACATCTTGATGCTACCCTACGCATCCTTCGATATCTGAAAGGATGTCTGGTGAAAGGTTTATTATTCTGTTCACACGGTCACGTGCATGCGGAAACAGGGACAGATGTTGATTGGGCTGGTTATATTACTTGTCGTCATTTGACTTCTAGGTATTGCACTATGACAGGTGGTAATTTGATTATTTGGCATAGTAAGAAACAGTCTGTAGTTGCTCGCTCAAGTGTCAAAGATGAGTTTAGTGCAATAGCTCTTGTCATATGTAGAGTTACTTTGGTTACAACTATTACTTTGTGGGCTAGGTTGTTCACCTCCTCAACCTTTTCAGTCGTACAGTGATAACAAGGCTGCCATTAACCTAGCTCATAATTCAGTTTAACATGATCACACCAAGCACATTGAGCTCGATCGACATATCATTAGAGAGAAAGTTACTTCTAGTGACATCTGCACCGTCTTTGTTCCTATATAACAACAATTAGTCGATGTCCTCATTAAAGTCTTGGGTCATGCCAACTTTGATAATCTTATAAGCAAATTGAACATGTGTGATATTTTTGCACCAGCTTGAGAGGAAGTGTTATCAAATATAGTTCTTTTTTTATTTATGTTTATGTCATATCCTTTTTCGTCTTTTCCTATTTATCATCTAACTTATATAAATAGGAATAAAGAAATAATAAACAAAAACAATTTCTCTGGAATTTCTTCTTCTCTTCTTTCTCTCTTTATCTTCTCTAAACCCTAGATCATTTTCTACAATGAGATAATCTCCAACTTACTTTCATTTTCACCATTTTTTAAATTTGGTAAAGTTTGACTAAGACTAACTCAATTAACTGCATGGTTACCATACGAAACCAATCTCAAACAACATTCAGTTCCTACCTTAGTTCAAATCTTCAAATTAAGGCTAGACCCAAAAAAAAGGGAAACATCAAAGTGTAGGCAAATGAAAACTTCGAAAGGAAATCCACCACATAAATTTGGCTCATGCTAAAAGCAGAGTACTAAAACATGAACCACTGCAGTTGTGATCTCTGCTTTATTTTCTTTACTAATCGAGAAGCAAACTATCAAGGGATCTTTCATAATTTAGATCTAGCGTAAAAGAGGTTGAGTATATATTTTCCTCCACTCTTGGGTGTGTCATACCCCAGCTGAGCCTTGTGACCCTCGTATATTCATAGTTCTTTCCCTCTTCAATAGATCGGTCCTTTGGACTAGTTGGCTGGTTAACATGGTATCAGAGTGCTAGGTCCATATAGGTCATGGGTTCAATTCTTTACACCCTTATGGGTCAGGGGGAGTGTTGAGTGTATATTTTCCTCCACTCTCGGGTGTGTCATATCCCAGTTAAGCCTCGTGACCCTCTTATATTCATAGTTCTCCCCCTCTTCAACAGATTGTTCTTTTGGAGTAGTTGGTTGGTTAACATGGTATCAGAGTGCTAGGTTCGTATAGGTCATGGGTTCAATTCTTTCCATCCTTATGGCTAGGGGGGTGTTGAGTGTGTATCTTCCTCCGCTCTCGGGTGTGTCATACCCCAGTTAAGCCCCTTGGCCCTCTTATATTCATAGTTCTCTCCGTCTCCAACAGATCAGTCTTTGGGAGTAGTTGGTTGGTTAACAAAAGAAATAGTAGGAAATTATAGATTCAAGCCCTCAATAAAGACACTAAAAGGAATAAGCATACGGATGAAACAATCTCAAGGAAGCAAAAAAGAACAAGGTATCTCCAAATAAAATTACAGCATGTGCGAAGGCATTCTCTACCCTGTCTAGCATACATAAAAAATAAAAAACTGTATTCTAATGAACAAAGTTTAGAACTTACACGGTATAGTGATTTACCACTGATATTATAAAGCAAAATAGTCATCTCTGGGGCTGAGACATTACATGTCCACACGAAAGCTTTGATTTCAGTTGTTTGTGATCTTTCTATGTCAGAATTTTCCTTGCGAAGTACCATTTTCTTCTTTTTTGACAAGTGAAGGCACATCAATGGCTTTAATCTACTCATAATGATATTGCATAGTGTACAGCCAAGCTTGACATCAACTTCGGCTCTAATAGGTGCAGTCGGCTGAAAGTAAAGGTATCATAAACAAAGTCAAAACTCAAAAGTAAGCCATACCAAGTTGATATCTAGAGTTAGCACAGATAGAAAATTTAGCATCTCTAGCAAGCTTTAGGAAAACACAACAAGAAAACTAGAGTGGAATGTAAGACTTGGAGACTTAACATAAAAATGTGAAGAGTCCAATTGTATTGTATCAGATGTCTTGGAAGAGTAGAAATGAAAAAATATACTTGAAGAGTAATGTGATATAAAAAAACACATTGCTAAATCTATTCCATATATTATGAATAACATGACCCAGTACTCTATTATGTGAAGATTCCAATTTTTCCAGATAAAAGTGAAGTAGAGCAATAAAGGTCAAGTTTAATAAAAGAGATACCTAAAACCCCATAAAACAGACAATCATGGCATAACTATGCAATGCAGAATCAAAAGGGGTGAAAAAGAGTCACAAGTACCTAGAGTCTCCACCCATTAACATCCATTTTAGAATACTTTAAGGGACATCAAAATGTTTGAAACTTTAAAACCATTGGGACTCTTGTACCGGGTAAAATTACTGAATTCATAGACACCAGCTTGTGCACATTAATTCCATGTAGAGAAGCTATCTAAATTTTAACTACAAAAACATATTGTTTCAAAAAAATTGTAGAACTTGAATCAATGTCCATTTCAGACATTAAGTAGGACCATTGCTGATTTTCATCATTGTGTATGATGCTCCAAAGGACCATAATTAATAAATGCAACAAATTGCATAATATTAATTATAAAAAAAAATCATAAACATATCATCCTTTAATATTAAATATATTGATGTTCCTATCCATTTTCAAGCTTTGTCGGTCTGATTCTTTGTTTTCATCCTTATAAATATTTGTTGGACCCTTCCTCCGACAGTTGCTAAGCTATTTTCCAATTAGAGTGACAAATTCAATGCTAGAGGAAGAATCTTCTAGGGTAAGAGTATTTGGAAGGAACACAACTAAAGAGCTTTTGAGGAGTCTGAGGGGTCCCTACATAATATATTTGGCAATAAAAGTAAAATCTTCCTTTCAGGTAAGTTGCACGAAGAATTCAAAGGGGTTTTTTCTTTGAGGAGATTGAGTCTAGTGTTGAGTCTGGTTCCAATTAGTTGGGAAATTTTTGTCGGTGTGTATTTGTAGGGATATGTTTGTTTATTGCCTCACTTTCGAAATTTCTTCCTTAGTTTGGTCTTGTCAACCACTGAGCATGGTTTTAAAACTCGTTTTGACATCCCGTCTCGTCCATGAACGAGACCGAGTCGTCTCTGATGAGATTTTAAAAAATGCCTTAGAATTAGAACAAACCATGTCTTTGAGATGACTTGTCAACTCGTCTCGTTGGTGGACGATACCAAGAAAACTTGGACGAGTCGTTTCGGTCTCGGATGAGATTTAAAACCATGCCACCGAGGAGTTAGTGTCATCGCCATTCTTGCATTTGATACATAAATAGAATCTTTTGCTTATAATAGTTATCTTGTTTTTCATTAATGCATATACTCGTATAATATTAGGATTGTAACTATGCAATATCATTATGGGGTCTTCAAATGGGAAAAGGTTTCCTGGATGGGCAAATTTCCTCTCCCTCGCTAACTGTTCATGATCTAAGATTCTTGAATCCTTTCATTCATCCAATTCAAGAAGAACTTATACATCAATAATGATAATGAAATCATACTCATCTTTTTTCTTGATACAGGCGGCAATGAATATTTTCCACTACAAATTTAACTTTAAGATGCGTATAGGAAAACTTTCACTTCATAAAATATAGAACAAAAAGCAGTCACCACAATGGTAAAAAGATCAACATAAAAGAACCCAAATAAAATATCTGTTAAATAAACCTATAGGGTTATTTTAGTCTTTTCATTTGTTTAATTATCTTATGTAATACTTAAGCTTAATTAGGGCTAATGAATCAATTTACTCTTTTCTCTCTGTTTTAACTTGGTATCAGAGCCTCCATCGACCTTCATCTTCTTCCTCTTCTACACCAAACTCAGTCGACCATCTATACGGAAAAACAACTCCCTAAAATTCTTGTCTCCATTTTATATCACCCCTACGGGGGTTCTCTGCGAATACTCATGCGATAGGGATGATGCGATAGGGAGTTGAAACATATTCAAAGCCTGCGATCAGGCTGTAGTTGTAGAAACGATGCTATATTCACAGCAGTGATAGCTGTGATGACCTGCGACGCTCCTGTGATGACCTGCGACACTCATCTTTGCATCGTTTGAACCTTACGACCTTCAAATCAGTTGTTTTAGGTATAACGACACCCACAACAGCATCGTACAGGTCTTACGACGTTAGGAAGCTGCTGTGTGAGCCCTACGATTACAGTAGGAGTTTCGTTTTGAGCAAACGACACCATCAGGTGGCTGATATGCCTTGTGCGACACAAGTGGGTGGCTGTTTGAGTTGTTCTTTATCACAACAACTGATTTTTTGCCCTCTGCGATTGTAGTAGGTGGCTGTCTGTTCTTCGTATCACAGCAGGTGACCTATTTTTCAGTAAATAACACCAACCCATTCCTTGGAAATTACAGCAGGTCAATATTTATTGTATTTCGATCATCGTAAGGGGTATATGAGGTTTTTAGCAGTTATTGGGATACCTACGGAGGCTTGTGATTACAGCAAGGTGCTGTTTGGGGCTGTTCTAATAGCAATTTTTATCTATTTTTTTCTGATCGTGTATTGTCACCGTTAGGGTGCTGCGGTCACTCTATCCTAGAGAGTCGTGCCCTCATCGTACTTGAACTATCTTTCAACTAAAGTACTCGGATTATTTGATGGCCTCTGAGACTTCTTCCTCCTCCATCACTGGTAATAGTAATGGATTGGGTGGTTCTTCTTCTCACTCAACTGACTTCCCCGGTATTCAAATTACTACAGTAAAATTAGATGGTCCTAATTATCTCCTTTGGGCACGATCAGTTGAAATGTTCATTGGAGGGAAAGGGAAGATCGGTTACCTCACAGGGGCGGACAAACAACCTGCACAGACAGACAGTTCTTACTACCATTGGTTTGCTAATGATTCTATGGTCCGCTCTTGGCTGGTTACTTCTATGCAACCACACATTGCGGCTGGCTTTATGTTTTCTTTAACAGCAAAACAGATTTGGGATTCTGCAAAAAGTATCTACTCGCAACGTCAGAACAACGTCAGAATTTTAAACTTGGAGCGTGAGATTTCTCGTCTTTCACAAGGAGACTCTTCAGTTACTACCTACATATCACAACTACGTGCTCGGTGGGAAGAATTGACTTTTTATTCCTCGTCCTATGCCTGGAAGGACCCTCTTGATGAGACATTATATTCGTCGATTCTGGATAAGAATCGGGTTTTTCAGTTTCTAGCTGGTCTCCAAGATGAGTTTGAGTATGCGAGAGTTCATTTATTGGGTATGGATCCATTTCCGTCTCTCCAGACAGCGTATTCGTATGTTTTGGCTGATGAGAGTCGTCGTGCGGCTGTCCTACCTCATTCTTCGGGAGATCACTCCTCTATGCTTGCTCGCCTATCTTCTCCACAACCCCCCAGTGGGTCTATGCCTACCCGTCAACGACATAAGTGTGATCATTGTGGAAAGTTAGGTCATGTGAAGGCTCGCTGTTATGCACTTCATGGTCATCCTAATCAGCAACGTAAACAGTCTCAACGATCTTCAGCTCATATAGTTTCTCAGACGACTACTGATTCAACACCTATTTCCGTTCCTACATCCTCATCAGACTCGGTATCTCTATCCCAAGCAGAGCTTGACAAGTTCAGAAAATTCTTCAATCAGATAGAGACTTCATCTCAGCCGGTTTCTACCTTCGCTCACTCAGGTACCTTTGCATCTGCAAACAGTGTTTCCACCACTTCCTCACCATGGATCATTGATTCTGGTGCCTCAGATAACATGACCGGTATGTCCTCTCTTTTTCAAACCTATAGTGTTTGCTCTGGTCATTGCAAGGTTCGCCTAGCTGATGGTTCCTTGTCTTCCATTGCTGGTCAAGGTCTTTTACCTAGTACATCATCTTTATCCTTAACTAACACATTACATGTTCCTCAACTTACTACTAACCTGGTGTCCGTTAGTAGTCTTACCAAAAACTTGAACTGCAGTGTAACCTTTTATTCCTCTCATTGTGTCTTTCAGGATCTGGAGTCGAAGAGGACGATTGGCACTGGACGTGAAGTGAATGGATTGTATCTCCTGGATGTTCCCGGTTCTCCTAGCACCCATTCTACTCTTCAGCTTAGTAGTTTTAGCAGTCAATCTAACAAGGCTCTTGTAATGCGTTGGCATTTACGCTTAGGCCATATTTCTTTTAGATATTTGAAACACATGTTCCCTAATTTATTTAATAATAACAATGTGCTTGATTTTTCTTGTGAGACTTGTCAATTAGCTAAACATGTGCGTTCTTCTTATCCTATTAGTATGAATTCTACTACACCTGCTATGTTTGACTTAATTCATTCTGATGTGTGGGGTTCTTCCCCTTTTACATCTACTCTTGGTTTTCGCTATTTTGTCTTGTTCATTGATGATTACAGTCGTACCACTTGGGTTTATCTTATGAAACACAAGAGTGAGGTTTATGGGATCTTCAAGCAATTTCTTGCTATGGTTCACACCCAATTTGGTCGTACCGTCAAGACCTTCCGTTCTGATCATGGTACTGAGTACACCTATAGTGAGGTCCTGAAACTTTGTTTAGAATCTGGCATTGAGCATCAAATGTCCAATGTTAAGACCCCTCAACAGAATGGCCAATCAGAAAGAAAAAATCGTCATATTCTAGAGTTAGCCCGTGCCATTTCGATTGGCATGAACGTGCCCCAATCCTATTGGGCTGACGCAGTTCTTACTGCTGTTTATCTTATTAATCGGACCCCCTCCAGTGTTCTTCAGTTTGTCACACCCCTCTCTAAGCTCTCTCCAGATCGTCCCGTGTTCCCACTTCCTCCGCGTGTTTTTGGGTGTGTCTGTTTTGTTCAAATTCTTGACCAAAATCGTTCTAAACTTGACCTTAAGGCCGTCAAATGTATCTTTCTAGGTTATTCCTCTACCCAGAAAGGATACCGTTGTTACCATCCTCCTTCTCGAGGACGTTTCATTTCTCGAGATGTTTCTTTTTTTGAGCATACTCCTTATTATAATGGGTCCGTTGGCATTCAATCTGAGTGGTTTCCTCTAGATTCACCTGATGATCATTTTCCTTCTTTATTTCCCCTTCCCTTGCCTGTTCCTCCCTCTCCACTCCCCGTCAGTTCGTCCTCTACTCCATTGCAGGTTTACTCTCGACGTCCACGTGATACTATCATCACTTCTATGTCCGACCAGCTCGCCTCCTCGCCTCTAGCTCTGCCTCCGTCTGTTCCCTGTGATGATCGTCCTATTGCCACTCGTAAGGGTAAGCGCACGTGTACCTATCCTATTTCCAATTATATATCTAACTCTGCACCATCACTTTCCTATCAGAGTTTTCTTGCTTCTGTTTCCGTTGTTTCTCTTCCTAATACTGTTGCAGATGCTATTGCTCATCCTGAGTGGCGCGCAGCTATGATTGAAGAGTTGACTGCTCTTGAAAAGACTCAAACTTGAGAAATTGTGCCTCTTCCGCCTGGAAGGAAAGCTGTGGGTTGTCGCTGGGTATTCACGCTTAAGCATAATCCGGATGGTTCCATTGCTCGTTATAAGGCCCGTCTGGTGGCCAAAGGTTATGCTCAGACTTATGGGATTGATTATCAGGAAACTTTTGCTCCGGTTGCCAAGATGACCACCATTCGCGTTCTCCTTTCTGTTGCTGCTATCCGCGGATGGCCTCTTTTTCAGTTAGATGTCAAGAATGTTTTTCTCAATGGTGATCTTCAGGAAGAAGTCTATATGGTCCAACCTCCTGGGTTTCTTCCTTCTGCTTCTCCTACACATGTTTGTCGTCTTCGCCGGTCTCTTTATGGTCTGAAGCAGTCTCCTTGTGCTTGGTCTGAGCGCTTCACTACGGCCATGCATCAGTTTGATTTCCATCAGAGCTCTACTGATCACACCTTGTTCTTGCGTCACTCTCACGGCAAAACTGTTGCTCTGATTGTGTATGTGGATGATATTGTTCTTACTGGAGATGATGCCGATGGCCTTACTGAGGTCAAAACTTACTTAGGCCGTCAATTTGAGATTAAGGACCTTGGACATCTTCGCTATTTTCTGGGTATTGAGGTTGTACGGTCCCAGTCTGGTATATTCATTTCTCAGCGTAAGTATGTTCTTGACTTACTCAGCGCCTTTGGTCAGCTTGGATCTCGCCCAGCTGATACTCCTATTGAGCAGAATCACAGGTTGGCTGATTCTGAGGGGGAGTGTGTGTCAGATATTAGCCAATATCAGCGTCTTGTGGGAAAATTGATCTACTTGTCTATGACTCGCCCTGACATTGCCTATGCTGTTAGTGTTGTAAGTCAGTTTATGCACTCGCCTCGAACATCTCATCTTGCTGCTGTTTATCGTATTCTTAGATACCTTAAGGGATGTCCTGGTCGAGGTATTTTATTCAACAATCATGGTCATCTTCGCATTGAGGCATGGACAGATGCAGATTATGCTGGTTCAGTAACTGATAGACGGTCTACTTCTGGGTATTGTACTAAAGTTGGTGGTAACTTGGTAACTTGGCGTAGTAAGAAGCAGGATGTGGTTTCTCGGTCGAGTGCTGAGTCAGAATACAGAGCCATGGCACTTGGAGTATGTGAGTTGTTGTGGCTCAAAATCTTACTAGCTGATTTATGTCTTCCTGTGCCGGTCCCCTTCTTACTATATTGCGATAATAAATCAGCTATTAACATAGCTGCAAATCCAATTCAGCATGACAAAACGAAGCACATAGAAGTTGATCGTCATTTCATTAGAGAAAAAATAGTTTCTGGACAGATTTGTACTCCTTTTGTTCCTACCTCTCAACAACTTGCTGATGTTCTTACTAAAGGTGTTAGTAAAACCTCCTTTGAAGATGTCTTGTCCAAGTTGGGCATTGTTGATATCCACGCACAAACTTGAGGGGGAGTGTTAAATAAACCTATAGGGTTATTTTAGTCTTTTCATTTGTTTAATTATCTTATGTAATACTTAAGCTTAATTAGGGCTAATGAATCAATTTAATCTTTTCTCTCTGTTTTAACTATATCATAAGAAGCTAAGAACACATAGACTCAAGTACATATGGCATTTGCAGTTACAATCTGAATTCCCAACTCTAAGAGCTAACAATCAAAACAGAGAAGGATTGAAGTCTTACTTGTATTGGAATATAAAGAGAAGAAACGACTGCAAGTTTCAATATCTCCAAAACAGAGATGCCAGCTTCTCTAAGAAGCTGAAAATAGAAAGAGAAATAATTAAAATCACAAATCAAACAAACTATAATAACAAACAGAGACGTATAAACTTTTAATAGTGGATGACTAGGTACATGAAATTCACTGAAACCCATTTGAACATCAACACGTGTACTCTCTCCTGTGTCATCGTTGGATCGTGATTTGCTGCTTCTCAGATGAATACCCATAACATTATTCTCAACAACAAGATCTTGCCCTCTGTGCACAAATGTCACATCCAGTTTTGGCAAATTGAAGCTAACCTTCCAAACAAGAAAAAAAAATGTTTGTTAATTAACACTTAAACCAGTTTAAAAAAATTTCGTGCTTATCTATCGTAAGTTCCAACTTGATAATTAATAAATACTTCCAAACATCCAATCTGCATTGTATAGAGAAGGTAAAAGAAAGAAAGCTCAAATTAATTGAATAATGAAAGAAAATTACGGAAGAATAATTTATCTTTCCGAGAAATTTGACATATTCTTGTAACCATTGGATCATAGCATTGACCAACGGTTTGTTGACGGAATTCTATTATCATTTAAGAGGATTGAGTCAAGTGATCCATTCAAGAGGAGTCAGTCTTTGGCCTGTGTCTGTATCTGTCCTCACCAGAAATTTTTGAGCCTATGGTGAAGCCCTTCTGACTAACTTAAGTCAGAGCAGATCGATCATAGGTGTCTTCACTGCTGCACGTAGTCGTACATCTATTGTCCTTACCTTGGATGTAAGCATATAAGTGTGCAAGTTTGTTAGGTGCCAGTTGTTACCTTGGAATATTTACTCTAGCAATCTCAAAGCTTGGATTGATCCCAGCAAGGAAACAAAAAAAATCCTAGACCGCTCGATTTTTAACATGGTGAGAAGTTACATCGAAAATACAAATAGGAGTGTAATCCTCATAGTGACCTATCTCCTGCCACTTACTCTGTAAAACACCAAAGTAACCACTTACTCTTGTCAAATTCCAGACAACTCTTGCTTTAACTCATAGACTTTAGCAAAGTACCCCACTTGTGAATAAGTATGAGACAAAGGATCCCAAATCTCCTTTGCCCTTTTAAGAAACATGGGACTCTAGCTAATTTATGGTTGCATAGAGTATATCAGCCATGAATTCACTATAAGGTTCTCCCTATGCCACTTGTTGTAGGATTTATCCGTCATGCATGGTTTGGGAAGTTGTCCAGTGAGATAGTCATCATAACCCCATCGTCCAATACACATCTCAGCAGGAGATGGAAATCCTGTTTTAATCAATTTTACAGGGGTTCATGAATTGTTCCAATTCGAATAGGGGCTCTAGGGCAGAAAACGGGTTATAGTGGTCATGCATAACTAAGGGTTATGTGTTAGGACTCTATTTTCATTAGGTTTAGTTTCTATTTCTATTAGAATTCTATTGGTAGGATTAATTATTGATTTAGTAGGTATTTGATTTGGATAGGTATTTTAGTAAGAGTAGAATTGGTAATTATAAGGACTAGGACTCTTTCTTTATAAAAGGATGTAATCCCTTTATCAATTAATAGAGAATATTGTTTTAATCGTGTTTTACACAATCCTTGGTGTGTCGAGCACTCGAGATCACCCTTTCTCTCGTTTGAGTGAGCACGCTCGGAATTAGGTTCCTAACATTCTACGTGAGTACCATATGACAACGAACTAGTCTGTGATAGTGGATCCGAAGGGGGAACAGCACTAGATATTCCTTCTATAGAAGACATCTATCAAACAATTGAATCCAAATCTGAGATAAAGAAAAAATGGGGGGAAAAAAGACCTTGGGTATATTTTGGGTTTGACGACTTCTGCAGGACTAACCTGTACCTTCCATTAGATCTTTTTACGATCAATGTGGCAGATCTGATTTCTATGCCTCTGTTAACCAACCAACTACTCCAAAAGAACGATCTGTCAGAGAGGGGGAGAATTATGAATATAAGAGGGTCGTGGGGCTTAATTGGGGTATGACACACCCGAGAGCTGAGGAAAATATACACTCAACACTCCCCCTCACCCATAAACGTCGAAAGAATCGAATCCGTGACTTATACAAACCTAGCGCCCTGGTACCATGTTAACCAACAAACTACTCCAAAAGACCGATCTGTTGGAAAGGGGGAGAAGTATGAATATAAGAGGGTCAAGGGTGCTTAACTGGGTATGACACACCCGAGAGTGGAGGAAAATATACACTCAACAGACTCACCTTAGATTCCCTTGACAAACATACGATCACACTTTGATATAATGTTGAATTCTTAGGTTGTAACAAGTAGAAGATGATTTAGATAAGAGAAGGAGAAGAAGATTGAGAGGAAGAAGATGAATGAGAGCAGAAGATGAGGGAAAAGGAGATGAAATAACCTAGTTCAGCCTCCTGTCATATTAGATTTAGATTTAATGGGTTCAAAACCCAAATTACAATCTATGTTGGCTCAAAGGATCAAAGACAACTAAAAAAAAAAAATTGACTAAAAAATTATGACTGATCAATCGGAACTCATATCCTATCAATCAAAATGAGATATCTGATCAATCAATATTACATAGCTTATCAATCAGTAATTACATAGCCAATCGATCGGCTGAAATTGATCGATCGGGATTAATACTCAATCAATCGTATATTAATTCCAAACAAAATGTTCTAAAAAGACAAAACGAAGAGCAAAATTATGTGAATGAAGGTAGTAAGAAAATATATGAAGATATGTAACTTAAATGATGATATGCATCAAGATAGAGTTGAAAGGCGAAACAAGACTCATGTTGCAAATCCAAATATTTGGGGTAGGGCATATGATCATAATGACGTTATTGCTCACATAAAAATTTGGAAAGAGACTTCTTAGTGATTGAAAAAAGTCTCAATCTCAACGTATGTCTGGGTTAGTTTTAAAAATGAGATTTCTTGATTGAGACATTATAAAAAAAAATGAGACATACCTAGACAAGCCCCATATAACCCACTATTGTCCCATGTCCCATTTTGGTCACTTCCGCTCAAATCTTAAAAGAACACAACCCCACCCCCCCCCCCCCACTTTATTGAAACTTCTTACACCAATAGAACAATAACCAAGGATACTAATGATGAACATGTCTTTCCACGTGCTCCTTTATATCAAAGATCCTTATTCCTCTCCTTTCAAATGCCTCAATAGATTATAAACAAAATAAGATCCCACATAATCATTTAATGTGATTTGAAGCAAATGGGGAACCAACTTTCAAAAAGAAGCAAGATCAAATTGGGAATCACCACTCCATACCAACAACATATTAGATGGAAAAAGAAAAAGTGAACCAGGCTGCACCAGCAAGATTTTGGTGTATAAGAAAGTAATTCATTGAGTCACCACGTATTTGCACAAATAGTTGAAATTCTGAAACTAATAGCCTTAGGAAATAAAATGGTCCATAGTTAAAAAATTTAAGTCTAAGGCCATCGTTTAGATGAAAAACTTATCTCGGACAAGACCATAGACACCCAAATGAAACTGGTTGGAAAGGATGATTTGTGGAAATGTAATAACAACTAGCGGAAAGATTTGATTGAAAAAACTTGATTATGATTCTTAGTCCACAACTAACCATCCTCATCCAATGGAAAGATTGAGATGTCAGGGATGACTAGATGAGGGAAGGAACCGAATCAACCACCCAGTAGTTTGTTCTTCCTAAAATTGAAGTCCCACAAAGGTTCCCTTTAGACCACCAAAAATGAACCTTGTCACCTTTTATTTACTTCGAGAGCTATCCTTTTTTCTTAACTCAGGCAAAATATTATGGATTCCCTTCAAATTATACACCCGTGAAATAACTGGTACTTTCCCATCCAAATTCCTCCTCATCATATTTAGACCTTGTCACACACTTGCACAAACTATTATCATTCTCGATCTCAAACCACAACCATTTTAACAGTAACTCAATGTTTATATTCCTAAAACCATGAATATCCAAAACTCCACCTCTTATAGGAGCATAAATAGATTTCCAACCCACGAGATACAATTTATGAGCACCCTCCCATCATTCCACAAAAATCACGATGGATCTTGTCAAGGATCTTCTCCATACTTCGAGCAATATTGAAAAGGGACGTGAAATACACCAAGATGCTCAACAAAAAAAATATTTAACAAAGCTAACGACCCCACTTTTGATAAATACTTTGCCTTCCAACCTCTAATTCATCCTTTCAATAACAACGTCCCATATCAATTTGACCTCATAACATACTCCAAAAGGTAAACCTAGATACGTCGCGGGAAAGTGTCCAACTTCACAACCTAAGATGTATGCCAGCTTATAAATATTTGCAATAATACCAAGCCTGAAATTTTACTTTTTGAGAGATTATTTGCTAAACCCAACATTCCCTTAAACAAAACAAAATATCTCTAAGGAGCCTATGCTGAAGAGAGAAGCATCCACAAAAATCAAAATTACATCAACAAATTGAAGATGGGACACCATGGGACTCCTCTCATTCTCCCAAAAACCTAGAAACTCACCCTTTTCAAAAATTCAGCTACAACATCAAATAGAAATGGGGATAGCAGAGAATTGCTAAGGATTTCCCTCTTCATGAGGCATTTCCATCACTTTTAAGCCATGATAGTCAACAAACATTTTATAATTGAAAAGGCTTTGGGAGAGAGAATACTAAAGTAGTGTGCATCCCAAAGTGCATAAAAAAAAATTAAATACAGGTTATAAATTGTATGTCCATTATCACCAATATATATATACATAGGGTGGCGTTCGGAGGCCCTAAAGAGCACCAAATATTCTGCCAAACATTGTTTTTCAATGTATGGATTTAGAAGTTTCGGAATACGCTGATTTTTTGTGAGGTTGATCTCTATGATGAGGAGATCATCCCACCAAAAATCAGCTCCATTCTGAAACTTCTAACCCCATCAAAAGTGGTTTACAAAAATCGAAAGGTCTATGATTCTTCAACTTGTAAACTAGGGTTAAAAAGTTTCGGAATGCGCTGATTTTTGGTGAGAGATCATCCTCACAAAAAATCAGCCCATTCCAAAGCTTCTAATCCATGTTTTGAAAAATGTTTGGCTCTCTTTAGGGCATCCAAACACTTCCCATATATATATATTAAACTTTCCCATACTATTTTATAAAAATTCCTAGAGCTTCCTAAAAATGGTTAAAATGTGAATTAGAAAAAATAGTATGTTCAAAATTTGATAAGATGGTAAATTTAGGATTGCACTATAAATAGTAAGATCAAAGATTTTCTACAAAGAATGAAAATTGTGTATTGCTAGCAATAGGAATGGGAAATTTCTTTGTCCTTAAACCTCTTCCTCTCTCCATTTGTATAAGCCTTTTTATAACTCTATTGATGATAATAAAAATACAATATATTAAATTACAGACAGATTTCACTTTTATCAGACCATATTTCTGTATATTAATGAAAAAAGGGGTCAATACAGCCCACGATATAACATACTCAAACCTTAAGGATGTTTCTTTAAAAGTGTTATCATTATCGTACAAAAAAAAAAAAAAAAACCATCTTGTATAGGATTTTCTGATCTAAGAAGGGGATACCAGATTCAAGAAAAATCTGAATGATTTGATCACTAGTATCAATGATTCTCTCAGTACATCTTGAATCAAGATGGGGATTGTGGGTTTGAAGTTGCAAGTCGTGACAACATATGGTAACGTAAGTATTTCTAATTGAGGCCTACTTCATCACACAACCTCTAATTCTGGAAATCTTAAAAATTGTTTGTTATCTCACCTTCTTCCATCCTTTTTTGAAACTATTCTGAATCTTTTTTGTATTTTTTATGCCTTTGCCTTCTCAATTAGAGATCAGGAATTTTTGGAGGTTACTTTCATGTCAAGTGGCCAAACAATCTAAATATTTTATAAGGTTTTTCTTTGAAGATACAGCTTTTAGATGGGAACTTGTTTTAAACGAAGCTCTTGTAGTCATTTTAGTATACTTATTGTAGTTTCTTAGTTAGGTCCCCTCAACCTCCTAGGTTTGCAGTTCTTCAGTGTTTTTTGTTTCTAATAAAGTCTTTACTTGTCCCAAAAAAAAAAGGACTGCTTAAGATTAAAAAAAGATGTAGGAGAATCAGGAAATCTGATCTCATAGAATCAGAAAAAAGAAGAATTTTAGAAAAGAAATCTTAAGCCTCATAAAGAGATATTGGAACATATTTATAACCCATATGAGGGAAATGGACATAAATGCCCTTACACAGAAAGAATAATAGAAATAAATCTATATAAATCAAACTAGAACTAACTATCTATTCTAATATTTCCAATACTCCCCATCAAGCTGGGACAGATATATCAACTAGGCCCAGCTTGGCGAGATGAGAGTTTGTGACAGAAGGTCCAACAGACTTTGTAAGCATATCAGCTAATTGATCTGAAGAAGAAACAAAGATTGTCTTTCTCCCTGAGAAAGTGAACATCAACCTCAATGTGCTTAGTCCTTTCGTGAAGGACTGAGTCAGATACAAGCATGATAGCAGACTTATTGTCACAAAACAGTGAGGAGGAGCCAATAGTAGGAAATCCCAACTCTGTTAGCAAAGATCTAAGTCAAAGAATCTCACATGTGCCAAGGGCCATAGCACGATACTCAGCTTCAGCAGAGGAACGAGAAACCACACTTTGTTTCTTACTTTTCCATGAGATAAGATTACCGCCATAGAAAGTACAGAAACCAGATGTAGATCTCCTATCTGTAAGAGAACCCGCATAATCAGCATCAGTGAAACATGACAGATGTGGCTGAGCAGTAGATGAATAAAATAAGCCTAGACCAGGACGAGACTTCAAGTAGCGAAGGATACGATACACGGCATCAAGATGAGAGGTACGCGAAGCATGCATAAACTGACTGACTACACTAACTGCGAAGGTCAAATCCGGTCTAATGTTAGTCAGATAAATCAAACGGCCTACGAGTCTCTGGTAAGATGAGGGATCAAATAAAAGTTCCCCAGATTCAGCATGAAGGCGATGATTCTGATCCATTGGGGAAGAGGCAGGACGGCAACCAAGCATACCAATATCCTAAAGAAGATCCAATGTGTATTTACGTTGAAATAACGAAATGCCACGGCGTGAGCGCGTTATCTCTAAACCCAAAAACTACTTGAGGGGACCTAAGTCCTTAACCTCAAAAGCACTACCCAACTGACTCCTAACCCTGTCAATCCAATGTGCATCATCTCCAGTTACTATAATATCATCTACATAAACCAAGACAATAGTATTACGGCCATCTACTCCTTGTCGAATAAAGCAGGTATGGTCAGAGTGACATCTGAAAAATCCCATAGATAAAATGACCTCAGAGAAACGCTGGAACCAGGCTCGCGGAGATTGCTTTAGGCCATACAAAGATTTAAGAAGACGACATACTTTCCCAGAATACTCTCCCTGAAGACGAAATCCAGGAGGAGGATCCATATAAATGACCTCTGTCAGATCACCATTTAGAAATGCATTCTTCACATCAAGCTGGTGAAGAGGCCATGAATGACAGGCCGCTAAAGAGATTAGTAAACGAACAGTAGACAGTTTGGCTACAGGGGAAAATGTGGCCCCAAAGTCCATTCCCGGAGTCTGCGTAAAGCCCTTAGCAACGAGTCGAGCCTTGTAGCGATCAACAGTACCATCTGCGAGATACTTAACAGTGAAAACCCACTTACAACCAACAGTTCGCTCCCTAGAAGGAAGAGAAACAAGATCCCAGGTGTGATTCTTCTGCAATGCATCCATCTCAGTAGTCATGGCTCTAGTCCACATAGGATCATGTAAAGCCTCAGATACAGACCGAGGAACCCTAATAGAGTCTGTGGTGGAAAGATAGGCTCGATAGGAAGAAGAAAGACCCTGATAATAAACAAACTAGGCGATAGGTTGATCAGTAACATACCCTCGCTTACCTTTGCGAAGTGCAATAGGTAAGTGAGAGTCAGAAATAGAAGGGGCAGGCGGAAATGTAGAGGGGGATATACCTGAATCCAATGAGGAGGTTAGCAAAGTTTGAGAGGGGGTAGGGCGACGAGAGTAAACTTGCAGCGGCGGCGACGAAGATGAAGATGGAGAGAAAATTGGAGATGGTAGCACTATTGGAGAAGAATCCTGTAAAGGAGAAGAGTCCTGCAAAAAAGATGAAGTACGAAAATATGGAACATTTTCAAAAAAAGTGACATTCAGGGAATGAATAATACGATGAGAGAGGGGATCATAGCACCGATACCCCTTTGACGTAGAAGAGTAACTCAAGAAGACACAACGGGTAGCTTTGTCATCTAGTTTGGTGCGATAAGGGGTTCTATCCTGAACAAAACAAGTACACCCAAAAACTCTAGGTGTAATAGTGAAGAGAGTGCTATCAGGTCGAAGAACATGAAGAGGCACTTGTCCCCCTAAAGTACGGCTCGGAACACGATTCAGGAGGAAATCAACAGTAAGAACTGCCATATTCCAATATGACTTGGGAACATGCATCCCTCGTAGAAGGCAACGGACGATGTTCATGAGGTGGCGATTCTTACGTTCCACCACCCCGTTTTGCTCAGAAGTGTATGGGCAAGTTAACTGATGAAGCATACCACGCTCATGGAGATGGAAGCGAATCTCATCAGAAATATATTCCCCGCCATTATCTGTTCTAAGAGATTTGACGGTAATGTTGTATTGAGTTTAAATCATTTTAAGAAAATTAACAAAAATAGGCAGTACCTCAGAGCGAGAACGCATTAAATAAACCCAAGTACAACGAGAATAGTCATCAATAAATGTAACATAATATCTATGACCATTAAAAGCAGTAACAGGGGAAGGCCCCCACACATCAGAATGAACCAAATCAAAAATAACATTAACTCTATGCATGTGAGGAATATAAGAGGTAAAAGTGTGTTTAGAAAGTTCACACACAGAACACTGAAATTTGTGTCCACTACAAAATTGTTTTAAAGTAGGAAATAATGAACATAAGTGCTGAAAATTAGCATGTCCTAAGCGAGCATGTCATAAGTCTAGAGTCTGAAAAGAAAAAGTATGATTTCCAGTGAGTGGGAGCACGGAAGCTGGAGCAGCAATAGATGGAGCTTCAAACAGGTACAACCCATCCCTCTCATATCCCTTGCCAAAAATCATCCTCGAAGTCAGGTCCTGAAAGACACAGTGAGTAGGAAAAAATGTTACAGAACAATTAAGCGATTTTGTAATACTACTCACAAACAAAAGGTTAAGGGATAAGTGTGGAACATGGAGAACAGAATCAAAAGAAAAATCAGGAATTAGAGATATAGAACCCTTACTGTGAACAGGGGTAAGAGACCCATCAGCAAGACGAACATCCTTATGAGTACTAGGAAAAATAGAAAATAAAATGATTGGACTCACCGGTCATGTGATCAGAGGCACCAGAATCAATGACCCAGGTCAGAGGAGAAAAACCAGACTGAGTGGCATGAAATGCGGAAAAGGTACCTGGAGAAGTGGTAACAGATGCGACTGTCGAGGATGAGGGAGTCTGAGCCTAGAGCTGATCTCGTACAATAACTGTAATTTGTGTCTGAAGATGTTGCAAATCAAGAGTACCAAGGGAAGCATGATCAACAGAGGTAGATTCCACAACAGCAGCACGGGACTGTCCCCCAGAAGATCGCAACAAGTGGGGATAGAGCTGAAAGCAGCGAACCTTCTTATGGCCAATCTTCCGACAATGACTACATGTAAGACCACTTCCTTTACCACGCCCACGGCTCCCACGGCCTCGATTCCCTGATCCTTGAGTACGGGAATTAGAAAAATCCGAATTGGCTACAAGAACCATCTGATCTGTATCTGGAGCAGAAATAGTGACAGGAGATTGAGTCTGTGAGGGAATGACACGGCGACGACGCTCATCACTATCAATAGTCGCAAATGTCTCAAATAATGAAGGTAGAGGAATGGTATTAAGGATTTGGGTCCGTAGTACCTCAAACTCAGGGCGTAAACCCATAAGGAACTGGTATGTCTGATGTCGAGCAATCCTCTTGACCACATACCCGGCTGCCTCTGCAGATAACTCAGCCATAGACTCATAGTGTGAGCTCCTCCCAACAGGACTGGAGGAATCCAAAATAATCTGCAACACTTTGATGTCCTTGGGTAGCTTGAGCAATATCTCGGTACAGTTCATAAATCCTTGAGTCATTGCGAGCATGTGCATATGTCTAAGTGAGAGCTAACCACGAAGAAGAGACAGTCTCATGATACATAAACATAGTGTAGATGCGTTGCTCCATGGAATTGAATAACCAACCAAGAATAGTACAATTATCAATTTCCCATTATTCAAATTTGGGATCAGTGGGGGATGGCTTAGGAATACTACCTAACAACCAACCAGATTTCCCTCGACTACCCAAATAAAGGCGTACAGACCGAGACCAACTCTGAAAGTTATGACCATCTAATGGGGCATTGGTGATGTGCTGGACGGAGAAATTCGCCCCAAGAGATGTGGTAGAGTCCTTAGACTCATGAGTCGTAGTCATTGCAAACAATTAGTACTGAATTTGGATTGAAGAGAGGTCTCCCGTATTAGTACTGTTTAAGGCCAAAGAATCCTACTAATTGTTGTCGGCAATCCAAAAACAGCCCCTACTGCTGTTGTGAGTGTGATCTAATCAAAGTAGATGCTATAGCTGTGTGCTGTGTGATGTTGTGAGTGTGATCTAATCAAAGTAGATGCTATAGCTGTGTGCTGTGTGATGTTGTGAGTGTGATCGATCACCCAACAGCTGTGTGTTGTTGTCGTAGAGCAGAGCAGGCCCAGTAGGGCTGATCAAGGTGTACCCAATAGTTGACTACTGTTGTATGGTGCAGTAGAACTGATCGTAGGTGCTATAAGGTGTTGTAGGGCAAATCGTAAGTGAGATACAGACCTGAGGAGGTCTATTGCTGCTATCGCAAGGCACTAGAGAGAGTGTAGATAGAATCACAACACATGTAAGCACCTGTTGTAAGAGCACAGGCCTGTAGAAGCCTGTTGTTGCTTTCGCAGATCACTATAAGGCTTGTAGGACTGATCGCAGATGAGATTCAGCCTGTTGTTGCTGTCGCAGGTCACTATATGGCTTGTAGGACTGATCGCAGATGAGATTCAACCTGTTGTTGCTATCGCAGATCACTAGAGGGCTGGTAGATTGATCGCAGATGAGTTTCAACCACTCTAGAGCATGTAGGTTAACTCGCAACACATGTATGGACCTACTGTGGCTGTCGCAGGTCACTGAAGAGCATCTAGATCTGATCGTAGGTGGGATACATACCTGTAGGAACCTGTTGTTGCTATCGCACAGCACTTTAGGGCTTGTAGGTCTGATCGCAAATGAGATTTAAACCTACTGCTACTGTCGCAAGGTATTATAAAAGCCTAAAGGTTGATCGCAAGACAGAATCTGATCTGTTGAAGAGATGTGTGTGCTGACTGCCGAGAAAAACCTTAACGGAAGGTACAAAAAAAATATTAATCACAGCGCAAATCTCTATTGCAGCATGTGAAGGGTTATTAAAGTCTCTATCGCAACATGCGATTGAGAAGACAAGAATCAAAGAAGGAAAAAGGAACCCCTGAAGGGGAGAAACTCCGGATGAAGCTAAGTAAAGTAAGTAGAGACGAGGAGGAACAGAGTTAGGGTTTTTTTCTTTTTGGCTCTGATACCAAGAAGAATTTTAGAAAAGAAATCTTAAGCCTCATAAAGAGAGCTTGGAATATATTTATAACCCATAAGAGGGAAATGGACATAAATGCCCTTACACAGAAAGAATAACAGAAATAAATCTATATAAATCAAACTAGAACTAACTATCAATTCTAATATTTCCAATAGAAAATAAGATATTCTTCTTGATTATTCTTGATCACTCTTGACTTTCTAAAATATTCCTGTAATCTTCTACAATAGAATAGTTGGTTTATTATTCTAGATTATTCTTAAATTTCTAGATTATTCTTGTAATAGGATAGTTGGCCTATAAATACCACTATTGGGGCATTTGTAATGATCATCCAAGAATTCTCAATAAATTCAATTTTTCTACATGGTATCAGAGCACTAGGTCCTGATCTAGGGATTACCTATAGCGGGCCAAAATCCGTGGAAGACGATTTTAACCGGTGCGACCAGCAAGGACTCAGCGGCGTCAGGGGAAAACATCGCAAGTTCGAACCTGAACTCCTCCATCTCATTCAGTGGTTCGGAAGGGTCCACGAATTCGTTCCAATTGAATATCCACCGTCTAAATGGAAAAAACTACACGGAATGGTCGCAAATCGTTCATTTGATTTTGGAAGGCAAGGGAAAGCTTGGATATCTGACAGGAGAAGTGACAAAACCTGCAGATGTAGATACAACTCTCAAGACCTGAAAATCAGAAAATTCTTTGATTATTGCGTGGTTGGTGAACTCAATGGAACACGCAATTGGCAAGCCCTTCATGTTCCTGCTGATGGCCAAAGATGTTTGGGAAGCAATCAGGGATACGTATTCCGATCTAGAAAATTCTTCGCAGATTAAATCCAAACTTTGGCACGCGAAACAGGGTGACCGGGATATAACCTCCTACTTCAACGAGTTGATGACATTGTGGCAGGAGTTAGACCTCTATTATGATAGTGTCCGGTTCATGAAACGACAGGAGGATAATCGTGTATTTATGTTCTTGGCAAGACTTAACAAAGAATTAGACGAGGTGCGGGGCCAAATTTTAGGGAAAACTCCTCTGCCAACAATTAGTGAGGCCTTCTCAGATGTTCGAAGAGAAGAAGCACGGCAGAGTGTGATGCTTAACAACAAATCGGTTCCTAGTACTACTAACTCGGAAGTAAAAAGTTCTGCCCTTGTAACTCGGGATTTTCAGGAGGAAGTGAAGAAGGATGGTAAGCTTTCTGAACGGCCGTGGTGTGATCACTGCAAACGTCCGTGGCACACACGGGAAACCTGCTGAAAAATTCATGGCAAGCCTCAAAACTGGAAGAAGAAGTCTGGTGGAGAAAGGCATACACTTCAGGCTAGTGTCTCGGATCAAGAGCAGCAGTCTTCTTCAAGTTCGATTCCTTTCACCAAGGAGCAGATAAACCAACTGTACAAGTTTCTCGAGTCTCAGAAAAATCCTTCTTGTTCTTTGACTCAAAAAGGTAATTACCTGAAAACAGCTCTCATTAGTGTCAACCCTGATTGCACCTGGATCATCGATTCAGGTACAACCGATCATATGACAGGGTTGTCAAATCTTTTTTCTTCGTATAATCCTTGTGTAGGTAATCAGAAAATTAAGATTGCAGATGGCTCTCTTTCAACCATTGCAGGAAAAGGTTCTATTATAGTATCTCCATCACTCACTCTTCACGATGTTCTTCACGTTCCAAAACTTTCCTGTAATCTTTTGTCTATCAGTAAGCTAGCCCGTGATCAAAATTGTCAAACTAATTTTTTCCCAACTCATTGTGTGTTCCAGGATTTGACCTCGGGGAGGATGATTGGCAGTGCTAAACAGAGTGGAAGACTCTACTTCCTTGATGATGGATATGAATCAAGGCGACAATCTCAACAAATAAGTTCCTGCTTTAAATCTATTTCTGTTTCCAATAATAATATTATATTATGGCATTTAAGATTAGGTCATCCAAGTTTCAAATATTTAAAACATTTGTTTCCTAAGTTGTTTGGCAATAAAGATCCATCTATGTTTCATTGTGAAATATGTGAATTTGCAAAACACCACCGTACATCTTTTCCTTCACAACCATATAAACCATCAAAACCTTTCACTATTATTCACAGTGATGTTTGGGGTCCTAATAAGATAAGTATACCTTCTAACTAGAGATGGTTCATCACATTTACGGATGATCATACTCGACTCTGCTGGATGTATTTATTGAAAGAAAAATCAAAAGCCGAACGTATTTTTAAAAATTTTTACAATATGGTGCGGACTCAATTTCAAACTAACATACAAGTTTTCATGAGTGATAATGGGAAAGAGTATTTTAACATAACCTTGGGAAATTTTTTTCTTGAAAAAGAAATAATTCATCACAATTCTTGCATCAATACACCCCAACAGAATGGTGTTGCAGAAAGAAAAAATAAACATCTATTGGAGGTAGCTCGCGCGTTACTTTTTGCAACTAAAGTTCCCAAGTATCTGTGGGAAGAGGCTGTTTTAATTGCTGCGTACTTAATAAACAGAATGCCCTCCAAAGTTTTACAATTTCGAACTCCTTTCCAAGTTTTCACAAATTGTTTTCCAACTGCTAGACTTTCTGCTGATCTACCTCTAAAAATATTTGGTTTTTTTGTTCATGAACATCGAAAAATTGGAAAACTTGAGCCCAGAGCTATAAAATGTGTCTTCATTGGTTACTCCCCAACTCAGAAAGGCTAGAAATGTTTTGACCCGATATCGAAAAAATGTTTTTGTCACAATGGATGTTACATTTTTTGAAAAACAACCATATTTTAAGGATATTCATCTTCAGGGGGAGTTTTTAAGGAAGGTTCATTTAACTCGGGCAATGTTTTTCTCTCAGATGATGTGTTTCTCTCGCAAGAGTCTGAGTCTAGTATCTCTGCACCTACAGTAAACGGCCAAGATTCGTTCCTTGAAACTCCTCCTATTATAAGTAATGTTTCCCCTGAGTCTAGGCCTACATTTGAAAAGCAATCTAAAAATCAGAATTCTGAACAATAATTTTTGGAAACCGAAAATAAGGAACAGCCTCCTATAATGTCACAACATGATAATAGATTCAAGGAAGGTGACCGAACTTGGAAAGGGATTGTTTACTTGAAGAAGAATCATAAGAAAAGGAAAGACGAATTGACTCTACAGCACAGCCATGATTCTGAACCAAGGACGAATCAACAATCTGAGTCTGTTACAGGTAATTCTCTTTCTCTTCCCAGCAATCAGTCTAAGCCTTCTGATTTAGACATTCCTATAGCTCTTCGTAAAGGGGTTAGATCTTATACTAGTCATCCACTGTCTAAATTTGTGTCATACTCGAAATTGTCTTCATCTCTTGCTGTTTTTACCTCTCAATTGTCCAGTGTAAAAATTCCTAACAGTGTACAGGAGGCTCTAAAGGTTCCAAAGTGGAAGGAATCAGTACTTGAAGAGATGAGAGCTCTTGAGAGGAACACTAGTTGGAGTGTTGAGGCATTGCCAGCTAGGAAGACCACTGTGGGTTGTAAATGGGTCTTTATTGTGAAATACAACTCTGATGGTTCAGTGGAAAGATATAAGGCTAGGTTGGTGACAAAGGGATTCAACCAAACATATGGCATTGATTATTCTGAGACTTTTGCTCCTGTTGCAAAATTAAACACAGTGAGAGTACTTTTACCTATTGCCGCTAATCTGGACTGGTCTTTGCAACAACTACATGTGAAGAATGCCTTCCTCAATGGTGACTTGGAGGAAGAAGTGTACGATAGTCCGCCGGGCTTTGAGGAGAAGTTTGGCTCAAGAGTATGCAAACTAAAAAAGTCCCTGTATTGTCTCAAACAGTCTCCAAGGGTTTGGTTTGAGAAGTTCACATAGTCTGTCAGAAAACAAGGATATTCTCAAGGACAAGCTGATCATACCTTGTTTTTCAAGTTCTCTCATGAAGGAAAGGTTGTTGTGCTAATAGTTTATGTTGATGATATTATTCTCACAGGTGATGATGTGATCGAAATAGAGAAACTGAAGAAGAGCCTTGCGTTAGAATTCGAGATCAAGGATTTGGGAGCGCTAAGATATTTCCTTGGCATGGAAGTTGCTCGTTCAAGGAAAGGAATCATTGTCTTTCAACGAAAGTATATTCTTGATCTTTTGAAGGAAACCGGGTTGAGTGGTTGTAGACCGGCTGAGACTCCCATGGATCCCAATGTAAAGCTTTGGGAAGAGGGAAGTGTTCCTGTTGATACTGGTAGATACCAGAGATTGGTTGGAAAACTAATCTATTTATCTCATACTCGACCGGATATTGCCTTCTCTGTCAGTTGTTAGTCAATTTATGCACGCACCTTGAAGAACACCTCGAGGCAGTCTACCGAATTTTGAGATATTTAAAATCTACTCCTGGAAAAGGTCTGTTTTTCAAAAAGACAAATAAAAGGAGTGTTGAGGTATTTACTGATGCAGATTGGGCAGGTTTGGTGAATGACAGGAGATCTACTTCAGGGTATTGCACCTTTGTGTGGGGAAACTTGGTTACCTAGCGAAGCAAGAAGCAAAAGGTTGTTGCCAGAAGTAGCACAGAGGCTGAATTTAGAGCAATGGCTCAAGGGATCTGTGAGGTATTGTGGATATACAGAATCCTCGAAGAACTCAAGATGATTGTGGAACTTCCTATGAAGTTGTACTGCGACAGCAAGGCTGCAATAAGTATTGATCACAATCCTGTCCAGCATGATAGGACAAAGCACATTGAGATTGATTAACATTTTATTAAGGAAAAAATTGAAGCTGAAACTGTTTGCTTGCCGTTTGTACCTTCTAGTCAACAAACAGCCGACATCTTGACTAAGGGGCTTGCTAGACCTAAATTTGAACATCTGATAAGCAAGTTGGGCATGATTGACATCTATGCACCAACTTGAGGGGGAGTGTAGGAGAATCAGGAAATCTGATCTCATAGAATCAGGAAAATAGGATATTCTTCTTGATTCTTCTTAATCATTCTTGACTTTCTAGAATATTCCTGTAATATTCTACAATAGGATAGTTGGTTTATTATTCTAGATTATTCTTAAATTTCTAGATTATTCTTGTAATAGAATAGTTGGTCTATAAATACCACTATTGGGGCATTTGTAATGATCATCCAAAATTCTCAATAAATTCAATTTTTCTACACAAGACATAAGGATGCTATCTAACTTTGACTATAAAGGTCACTAACCTTTTCAGGAAACAAAGATACGTATTTTTTAAGTGACAAAATTGCATTTTGTTTCTTTTGCGATCTTCTAGTTGCCTCAGGGTCCAAATAATCCGCTCTAACTGTATCTGCCTGAATAAAAGCTTCTGACTCAGTCTTGTTTTTGATAAACAAGTCCTCATTTAGGTTCACATTGACTTCTCCACTTGTAACATCGACACTCCTGATAATGAAGCCTACTTCCCTGCAGCCAAAAGGATTAACAGTGGTACTGTTAGTTCATAAATCAAGTGTTGTCATGACCAAGGTTTAAATTGCATCTTGAGGAAATGTTTTGGTTGGGAGAATCTCAACTGAAACATTCCAAGACATGCCAAGACATTCCAAGACAATCCAAAACATTTAATGTTTTGAGATGAAACTTTAAACCATGATCATGATCACTATTAAAGAAAATAAAACATCAACAGCCCACAATAAATACGACACTTTCAATATAGAGCTATATTGATGATCAAAACAATTTAAAACCAGTTGTTCACATTTCCATTTAGAAAATGACAATTTTGAACTTTAGAGTTCGATAATATACAAGCATTCAATGTTCTTGATGCACTCCTTGTAGTTAGGAAAACCAGTTCACACTTGGAATTGAAATCCTACTAAAATCAAGAAAATGATATTTCAATTCCAACAAGGGAATCTCACCTATCAAGACCAAATTCACACGAGAGGGATAACTCCGCACAGATAAAAGGAGCAGAGCATCTTTCCTTCATAGCTAAGAATGCCTGACCAGAAGAAATACAACCTCCTTGGTTGAAATTGGATGCTTGGTCATAATTAAGCTGTGAATCATCCATTTGAGCAAGAAAATGTAGAAGGTGAAGCTTGACAAACAGAGAGGATTTGGATCCACCATCTTTTGATACGTCCACTCTCAGATCTTTAATTTCAGTGGTAACCTTCGGCACCTGCAACATTTCAATACATGGTTGCAACATAGTGTAGTTAAAGCTGAACCTCTATGTGTTTCCAAGCAAAAGAGGACATAATATTTATTTGATAAGTGAAGAGTAGATTCAATTTTCAAAGCTTGGATTGTGCCAACTTTAATTTAGACTATACTCATTAGGGGAGCCATGATATTCTTATTAGGGGCCGGGTTTTGTGCAAAGAATTAGAAAAGGGCAATTTTTAGAATCATTTAACTTATACATGCTGTATTGCAGTTATTTTGAGAAAATTTTCTCATCATGTAGCGAATCATTCATAAAAAAATTAAATCAAATTACATAGACCAACTTCACCAGCCATCTACTATGATTCCAATTTTCAACGTCTTTACAAACCATGTTCTAACACTGTTAGGTAAAATTTTCATGATCCTTGAATGTTGGATTCGTGATGAGCGGACCGGATTAGCACACAAACTGAATGTGATCAAAGTGCTGCATGGCTATGGTGCCCTCTGTATTCACAGTATCAAATTTGTATTTTTGGTGTATAGGATTGTTATTCAAAGGAGAGAGTCGGCCCATATACAATTTTGGACCCTATTCACACATCCTTCAGCAATCAAAAATTCCAATCGGGAAAGCTCAGTGATGTTGAATAAAGATCAAAACCTCAAAGCTTCTCAAAGCAATAGAACCTTAAAAGTTTGTCCTTGTCTTTCCTCATAATACAAGTATATGAGTGGTTTATTTGGATAATCAAACTCAATATAGTTCCTACATGTAACTCATGCAGCCATAAAGAACAATTATTACCCTTCCAAGGGGTGAATGAATCGAAAACAACATGATCAAAGGAATCAACCTATGATCAACATTTTTTATCCAAAACAATAAATAAAGATAGCTTCTATTGTCACACCAACTTTTACTAATGCCATCCCAAGATGTGTGCGAATTCTTTGGTGATTTACATATGAATTGGTGTGGCAATAGAATCTCTCCAAATAAATGATATGAGAGCATTTACCCAAACACTTAAGTAAACAAGCATACCTTGATGACTAATCCAGTCATGGAAACAGATAAAAACCTTGCCATGTTAGCCACAATCATCCACTTTCCTCGGCCCGCAGAACGGGGTTTCCGAGGTGTAGCCTTCTTCACACTTTTTTTTGAAGGCCTTATTACAACTTCTAAGTCACATATTAACAACTGTAGTTTTGGATCCCTACAAATAAAGCCATCACCAAACTTAACCAGAGGCCAGTGCAGGCTGAGTTTAATTTCACCGGCAAATACTGATTCTACAGCACCCTGAAAAATATCAAAAGTCAGCTCTAGTTAATCAAAAACTGCTCATTACTAAACCTATATTTCTATATCTAGACCACTGATTATGCAAGATAGTATTGAAAATATTTAAGTTTTGGTAAAAGGAAACGATATTCAAAAATTGTTCATAAAGTTAAAACCTAATAGTCTTTGGAGAAGTATAAAGAGGATGTCAAGAAGACCTGCTTAAGAGAACCAGGCATAATAACAAAAAAAGGAAAAGCTAATGGAAAAAACACATTCTCCCCGGGTCATAAGCTCCAACCAAAATCTCCCTGGGACACAAGTGCAAAATTGTTCATCACAGAACCCACTTGGGCTTGGTTTTGTATGGTTGCCAAGGAGACATCAGACTTGCTTATCAAGGTGCACAAACCTTGGAGTTTTCATCTAGGATGGTTGAGGTGTGACATAAGAGAAAATCAACTAAGATGATTTGGGCATGTTCAACGAAGACAAATTACAGCCAAAGTTAGAAAAGATATTCAAGTTGAATGTTCTAAAGAGCGAGAGGAAAACCCAAAGAAATGTGGACTTGGAGAGTGAAAGCAAATATGAACACACCCTTAATAATAGAAGATATGGTCTGGACAGAGAGGGATGGAGGAACATGATTGAAAAGGGACCCCAAATCCTTGGTAAAAGACTTTAATGATGATGATTTTCCCACCACAATAACAAACATGAACTCATTTTTATTTTTAAGTTGAATCACTTAACAATTTTTGGGAAAGCAAAAAAAATAGATAAAAGATATTAATCAAATTGTAAGTAATCACAAATTATAGGTAACACCATCACTTGTTTGACCATATAAGTCATCTTTTCTTGCTCTCACACTGGAAGAACATAGGAAACTATAATTTCCTATTTTAGAAAATACTAATCGGGAATATTTGGTAACCATATGTGAAGTTCCTTAACCCAAATCTGACAGAAAATTAAAACACAAAACTAAAGAAAGAAAGAAAAAAAAAAAAACCTTATTGAATTTCACAATCACATCACTTAAACAATTCCATCCAGCAACCCGAAATTCAACGGATGCACCCATTATCCGGCTTAGAAGCCAAGCCAACAACCTTGCAGCAAATCTGAAATAAGATGACAATCAAACAATCACGCCATCAAAATTGGACCTAATTAATTTAAACCCTACAAAAACAAACATCTCACACTATATTTAGCATGACACAATTAGAAACATTTCAACTAGATATAAAGAAGATTGTAAATCACCATAAGAAACGAAGAATGCTCTTCAAATCAAATTCACCTAGCAAGATGTTTGTGTTGGAAAAGGGCATATTTGTCATTTTCCCTGGTTTGTGTCTTTATTGTATGTCTTATTTCTAGAAGAAAAATATTGTCACTCCAACTATAATCTATAAAATAGAAAACACGACAGTGGACCCCACTGTGCTACAGTTTTGTGGGGGGATAAACGTCTCACTCAACTACAGTGGAGTGGGTCCACACTACCCCACACTTCATTGTCTTTTCTCTTCATCCCCTTCAACTTTATTGCCTTTCCTCTTCTCTCCCCCCGCCCCCTTTTTCAATAAAACTCCTCCAATTTTACTATCCTTTCTCTTTTACCCTTTTTTTTTAATAGTTCCCCTCTAACTTTACTACCTTTCCTTTTTTACCCCTTTAACCCCAAAGCGGATGCAAGTGCCATAGGCACAGGCAAACTCTAGTCTATGTATATAATTGAGGAGGAACCATGTGACCCTATACAAGTATCCAAAAATCCTATTTCTCCCATTCCTCTTTTCTGATTCTTCTATCTTCTTCCTCATCTCTCTTCAATTGAACTTAAACCTTAACTCTAACTAGATTTTAGCTAGGTATCAGAGAAGAAAAACAGTTCCGAAGTTTCAGACTACATGAGACAATGTTGTTGGCACCATCACACTGTTAATGTCGTCATGTCGTACAACTAACATCAGCAGCATCATATCCAATCTAGTATATGGTTTCATAAGGTCCTCTATTCTTACAAAGTGGGTAACAAGATCCTCATATTCAATTTCATCATGCATAAAGTGACAAATAGGGTCGAAATTTATAATGTGTCTCCTCCCTTAGTTATTCATTCACTGTATAAAGCCTCATTGTACCGAGTACTGACAAATTTTCTTCTCCGGTTCTAACTTCACTCATAGAGTCTTCATGGCATTTCACAATGGTACAATAATTCAGCATAATCATAATTGAACTTTGTACCTCATACATCAACCAAGTTTAAGATTTAAAGTAGTTGGATCTATTTTTTAATAAGCAAACAAGTTAGTAAGTAGTAGAGTTTTGAACTTAAGCTGTGGCATCAAGACTCACAGACTTTAATTAATTTAGCAAGTTGGAGCTATAAAAATAAACATCACTCTAAAGACAAGTTGAATGATATGCAGAGAGAACCTTGCTAATGATTATAGCCAACATGATGAACTTGAATTATTAAAATAAATATATGGGTAAAGAACAATATACACTTGATAAAACATATCATGATTAAGCCAAGTTACATAATATTTCACTAAAGGTAAATCACATCATAATTTGTTGAGTTCATTAGTTGAATCTAAACAATGCATTCACTCAATGTACCTTAAATGACAAAGTCTATATGCAACAACCTCAAGGGTTCAAAGATTCTAAGCATCCTCAGTCTACGTGCACTTGTCAGTTATATTATATTTCGCTACTTGTGAATCTCATCACAACATTGTCGAGTTCATTAATTGAATCTAAAGAATGCATTCATTCAATGTACCTTAAAGAAAAAGTCTACATGAAACAACCTCAAGGCTTCAAAGATTCTTTGCATATCCTCAGCTTGTTAAGAACTCCATATGCCACTTAAGAACTAAAAACGAATCCTCGCACATGGTTCCACATTTTAACTCTCCTCAAAGCATTTTCATTTATTGCATTACAAATCCTCCTGTGCATTGGCATTTTGATGCCACCTAAGTACCAAACTAGTTGTACTTCCCTTCTATACTCAGTGTTGTTGGGCCCCTTTAACAACAGTAATCTCATCCAAATTTAATATGTGCCAAATAATCGGGTCGATAAATAGTTGCAGAGACACATATGCATTATCTGCATTGGGCAGCATTTGGAGGGTTTAAACCAAATGATAAGTAACCTAATGTACAATTTTCTAGGCTTTTATCACATGAATTTTTCTTTAATTTTATTTATTATTTTTCGTTTGACTGCAAATATATTTCATAAAGGCAATAATGCACTTTTTTTTTTTTTTTTTGAGAGGTGGCAATAATGCACTTATTCAAACTGAAATATAGAAATTTTGAAGATAATGCACTTATTAAAGCTTACGAGTGGTAATAATATGGACTTGGGTTCAATACCACCTTCATACCTTAACTATTCAAAAAAATAAAATTGAAACTTGAAATTTGAAACATATTTATGAAGCTCTGTTGGAAATTCTAAATTTAGAAATTAAATATGAACTCTATAAAATGACCATTACAAGCCCCATATATTCCAATGCAATTAGACATCTTAAACCACATATCACTCAGAGATTAAACAGACAAATTCCAACAACAATAAAAATAAGAGACCCAAATCTCTTCGGCATCATATCCAATAATCTCAATTCTCAATAACTGTGGCAGCAAACGCGGTAAATTTAGCAAAAAATATGCCCAAATTCATACTGATCTTCATGAAAGATGAAAATAAAAATAACTAATTGGGTGACATTCAATTTCTTACATGAAGACGACCCATCCAATAATCAAAAGGAGCAAGAACGAGAACAAAAACTTGATGGGAAACGATGCCATTTCCACTAGAACTGAGTCTTCTCGATTACAAACAATCTATTTTTTGTACAATCCAAAAAACTGAAATTCATCCACAACATCCCTTCGTAGTTTAAAACAATCTAACAAAAAAAACAAAAACTAATTTCCTTCTGAAGCTTTTTTTTTTTTTTTTTTTTTCAAAATCGATGTGTCTGAAACCGAATTGCAGATGAATTTGTCTTAGAAATTGAGAGAAATCTAAGGAGAGATGAGTTACGATCCGTGATCTTCTGAAATGGAAAAAAAAATTAGGAGAGCAGAGTATACGTAGCCATGCTTCGTTTTCGGAGATCGTGCATGAAAATTGTCCCTATTTTTCTATAAAATGACCATCGTGTCCCTGTAATAATGTCCCCAATCACGAGAAAATTGAACTCCCTTCGGTTCTTCAACATGAATTTTGGACAACCTATTTCATCACCTTTATCATAATTAATTATTAATTTATTGATTTTATATAAATTAAACCATCTGATTACTTAAAATAAAAGAGTCAAGTTAGTCTGACTACCCCCACGTGTCATTCTCAAAATACTCTCTTAAAGTGGTATATATGCTAGAATCATAGACTTTTATGCCTCGGGATACACAACTACACATCCCCATAATACGTGCAGTTCTGTATCCCGATGAGAGAAAATCTATGGTTTATGGCACATGCCACGTCAAGAGAGTATTTTGAGTATGCAACGTGAGCGTATCAGATTATCATTGCTCAAAATTGAAGTCAATAATTAATTATAAGTGAAGATTTAAATAAGTGTATCCATAAGCAATTAACAATTTCTTATATTACAACCAAATGACTTACAAAATCGCGGTCCAAATAGTCTCTTTTTTATTAAAAATAATAATAATAATTGCTCACAAAACCTAAATCCACTAATCACGTGAGCCCACGTGTATTGAATGACATCCAGAGGAAGAGCGAGGATTTTCTGGTAAGATTGAAGAGCTTGACCATGATAAGGAGCAAATTGAAGTTTTGTTAGAGAAATAAAAAAGGCGTGTAAGTCGTTTATCATTAGTTTATCAAAGAAAACCCAAGTCAAGAGGGCAATATCATCACTAATACTTCACCAAAATAATATGTCACCTTTACTTGGTCTTCTCTTGATCATTAATTGAAAATGACCCCAATACCCTCACCTTCAATCTAAAATAAAAAAAATATTATGATTTCATTTTCAATCCTTTCAATAATAAAAAAAATTAAAAATTAATCTTAAGATAAATCTATTTTAACCTTGAAACTTAAATAATAAAATAGAATTTTTGAAGTAGAAAATTCTATGATTTTTTTTACAAGGGATTAAGACAATGGTTAAAACAATGGACTGAAGATGAGGTTAAAATTAATTTACAATAGAGGTTAATGAGCGAAAAGATAGCTTGTTCTAGGAAGAAAATTAAGGTTTTTTATTATAAATTTACAATGAGGGTATTTAGGTTATTTTTGTTAGTCTATAAAAGAAGAACAAGGCCATCTTATTAGTTTGCAAACTAGGGAATATCTCAAATTTTCACCAAAATGAAAAGCGATGTCTAAATCATCCAAAAAATAAATATTTTTATAAAAATAATAATAACAATTTTATGCATTGGGGGGGGAGAAGGTCAAAGCATAATCACAAAATTCTCCAAAATTTTTAGAAAATAAAACTCTTCAGATAATAAACTAGTTGATTAAAATGACAAATCAACAAATTAATCAATGACTTATCAATCGCTCATGAAATATGATAACGTTGTTACTTGTCAACCTAAAAAAATGGGATTTTTTTTTTTTTAGGGATTTGAAGATGATGGATTTTGGTAAGAAACCTAAAAACATCATCGATATATTCCTTGAAAATTTTCCCTTTTTAACAAATTTATGAGAATTAACTGAATTGAAGCCCCTCCCCACCTCGACAAAATCATTAGTGAATTCAGTCCTTTGTTACTATGGATCAAAGGGGGTATGTGATGAATTTGAAAAATAAGGGATTGTCTCAAATATTACCTAATCTAGAGGGGTGTCTAAAATTGACGGAGAAGGGGCAAGACAGTCAAATGGGTCATATCATCATAGAGGAAGGGGCGTCTAAAATTGAGAGGGGGGCAACAAGTTTGGAAATAAAAGGGTATGTCAAAGATTCTCATAAACCCAAAGGTATATCTAAATAACACAAAAGGTTGAGGGGCCAATTTACAAAATTACCATCGTTAAGGCTTGACATGGCACACACTAAAGTCTGTGGGCAAAGTGTCGAGAAATATTATGAGTAAAAATCACTTGTTGCTATTGTACGATATCTAAATTTGGAGATGGTATCGACATTCATTCGGAGATAAATATGATAAATACATCTGGCTGCATGCAAATTAGAAAATGGCCTGGTTAGGAATCCAATGAATTTTAAACTTCAACCAAATAGTGCCACTTAAACACCGTAGGCAAATCCTATGCGAGATTGTAACTTTCTTTTGTCAGCTTGGGATCCGCTAAATACCCCTCATTTTCTATTCCGTAACAACTGGACACCTTTACCTGATTCTAATTCATATAGTAAGATTGATGATGACAAACAAATCTTCCACATAGTTACTATATATATATATACTTCAACCTTTATTCTCAATAGAATATACCCTCTAATTTTATCTCATCCCCATGAGTTGTGGACTTGCAAAAAGTCCGAATTGAGTGATTTACCTCCGTGGAGGTCTTGGTTTTTTCTTTTGCAATCCTAACAAACTAGGAAGTAGACACGAGATCTAGGAAATATGAAATTTATAACATATTCTAGGTTACGTCAAAGGCTTCTTGTTTGTCCCCTGAATGAGATATTAGTGGGATAATAGAAATAGAGTTGCTGAGTTGTGGATTTAGTTAGTAATTATTTATCAAACAAAAATTTAAAAATAAAACAAAATATCTTAGATTTAACACGAGTTCTACAAAATGGAAGTCAAAATTTGGACCGGGAATGTTGAAACAGGGAAAATCATCAGCTACTATTATTACTCCCTTTAGAATTGTTACCAAGAGATTGATGTGTCCATCATATCAAAGCTAAAACAGATGAAAAACAAATTAAAAAAAAAAAAAAAATGGAATTATATGTATATCTGACTTGGAACATATGTTGTTATTAGAACTTGAGCAGCAATTATGACCCATCTCCATTGTGCCAGCTCTGCAAGGTTGGAAGACCCTTGTGAGACACAGCAGGAGAGCAACCAAAAGAATATATATATATAACTCTAAATACTACTGAAAACTGCATCCCCACAATTAAACATCAACAGCTGGATAGGATCCCAATGAAGAGTAGCGTGTGCTTCCATTGGTATCTGCGTTTGCATGCAATGGTGAGTTAAGCTCCCCCGAGTGAGATGACTTCCGGGATTTCGGATTCTTGGGAGAAGCTGCGTAGGATGAACTGAAATCACCGCTACTGGTGGTGTACATAGATGATGACGGGAGTCCATGGATCTTCGGTAACCCAGTTGGATCGGTACCCAAACTGTATCCCTTTTCAACAGTTTCAGCTTCTAGTGGTAATTCATCCAATGTCTACGGGGAAAAAGAACAAGAATAGGTGAGCATGTTATTTACGTAAGAAAGTATTGCATTTTAGACTTTTGGATAAATCGTCATTTTATGTTTCAGAAACAAAGCAATAGTTGAAACCCCATTGATGCCACTATGGCACTTTCAGAATGATGCATGAAACGCTCACCCGGAAAGCCTGTTGTAGAACTCGGAGCATGTCTCGAGTGCACTTCCTTTTCATGGCCACCTCATCCGGTTCCTGCAGCATCTCTTCAAAGAGGTTGTCTCTGTCCCAAAACAAGCCACCAAGAAATAGCACCATCAATCAATAGGAAATTACATTGGTTGACGACATGGTTTCAAATCTCGGTTAGACATGTCTCGTCTATGGACGAGACTGAGTTGTCTCAGGCAAGTCAACTCATATCAGACGAGATAAACCATTTAACTTGGTTTATATATGGGTCCCATTTCAGCTGCCAACGTTTTGGCCAACACGTTTTATCCTACATGGGTTAGAAGTTTTGAAATGGGCTGATTTTTGGTGAAGATGATCTCTATGATGAGGAGATCATCCTCACCAAAAATCAGCCCATTCCAAAATTTCTAACCCCATGTTTATGAGTTGAAGAATCATGGACCGTCCATTTTTTGGGGTTAGAAGTTTCAGAATGGGCTGATTTTTGGTGAGGATGATCTCCTCGTCATTAGAGATCTCTTCACCAAAAATCAGCCCACTCCAAAACTTCTAACCCATGTAGGCCAAATAGTTGGCACCCAAATGACTCCCTATATATATAGAGATGAAAATAATTATAAATTTGTTTAAAAATGAGGTAGATTAGAGTATTAGATGTTTTACTATGAAACTATATTTTATTTAGATAATAAATGTTCAAATTCTAAAAAAATAATTATTTTCATTAAAATCTACAAAATCCCAGTGAGTCAGATGAGTTCACTGATTCGGCCAAAATTTTCAATTGTCCAACTCAACTCGTTTACCTCACGAGATTCTGCAGATGGGGATGCCATGTCTATCCATCTCGTTCATGGAAGATACCAAGATGACTCGGGCAAGTCATCTCGGTCTTGGACGAGATTTAAAACCATGGTTGACGAAGTAGATCCAGTTCAGTTCAAGTTGAGTGGCTCAACTTGGTAATATAGGAGGATAGCCAGAAGATTCAAGAAACAAAAATTCGAATAAGCTTAGGAACTAATTGTACAAAACGTGTTCAACGTCACCTGTAAAGCTTTTTAATGAAGACATTGTGCAGCTCTCTTTTGGTATGGTTGACCTGAATAAAAATCAACACATCATCAAAACTGAGGTACTCCTTTGGAATTTATAGAGATTTTTCAAGGACCATTCGAGTTTTAAGAGGTTTGTTTTTTATATCCATTGGTCTGGAGAAAGTAAAGCAATCTGGTTTTTATTGAGAGTTGCTATTGGCACCCCAACAATTACTTTTTACAACCCAATTTCTTATATTAATTATCACCCCCCAATTAAAGATTAACCCACTCTACAAACATTACAAAGGTTTGGCTCAAATTACAATCTCAACATTATAACACTCGTTCAAACCATTTAAGTAGTTATATACAATTATGATCAGGCTCAAATAAAATCCTAAACCCAAAAAATGGAAATCTAGCAAAAAAGAAAAAGAGGCTTCTATTGGCATAACAACTTTTACTTATCCTCAACCATTCACCTATTTTCTTTATTTTTAATGGGGGTGTAATAAGTAAAAGTTGAGGTACCACTAGCAGCTCTCTTTTTTATGGAACAAAGAATGGTTAATGAAAGAAATAACAGAAATTGGCTTCACAGCGGAAGTAAGAAAACTTACCAAAAAGTGCATAATTGCCTTGGGCACAGCATCCTCAATATTCTTCCTGACAATATCATAGTATGATTTCAATAGCAATTTTGTAACTGCTATTTCAATAGTCTCTTGCTCTGAATGGGTTTCTGAGGGCCTCAAAATGGTCGGAGGCTAAACAAAAAAAATATCAAAGACATGTTGATCAAACCGTATAAACAGATAAGAGACTTGACAGTTCAATCAGCTCTACAATGAAAGGCGGGTCCATTTTTACCTCTTTCAATAGGATTGAAGAAAGCGCATGTTCGACATTGTGAATTGGCTCACTATACAACCTGTTTGTTGAGTTCTCCTTTGCAGATGCACGGTTCTCATTCCCGCCAAAAATTGATGATATTCCCCAATTTGAACCAGTGGCATTTCCTGATTGATAATAAAGAAATTACCAAGAACTAAGTACGTTCACGAAGACCAGGATGGCCATTTTGCAATATATATACATACAAAACTAAATAATTCAAGGACCTTATCAAAAAAACAAAAAAACAAAAAAATTCAAGGAAGGGGCGTTGGCCAAAAACAGCGTCCATTTAGCATCACTCATAATATAATGTTCAAGATATGAAATTCAAGGACCTCCAGTTTATAACTGCCTTGTCTTTATTTTTCTAAGGCTTTGATGACGACGATGATGATTTTTATAAAATAAATGGCACATTATGGAGTTTCGAAATTTTCGTATCTTGAACATCATATCATGAGTGATGCTAAATGGACACAGTTTTTGGCCAATGCCCCTTTCTCTCTCCTGCCCATAGTGAAAAAAAAACAAACTTTCTGATTTGATCACCCTGTGACATTCAAAAACATGATCCGATACAATGGAGGAGGACAAAATTATATGAACTTTAAAAAAATTATATTTAATAGTTATCTTTCACCGTTGAATTTTACTTTTAAATGTGGTCATCTATTTTCAACACCTTGGATCAAGCTTGATAAACAATACTTTTTTAATATGAATATTTTCCTGAAATCTAAAAGGCCGTGTCTTGGATTGTCAATGTGATAATCAATGTGGGCCCAACGACCCTTTTTAAGATTTGAAATCTAAAAAAATAAATATGTGGGCAGCGGGCAAGAGATAAGCTCTCTCTCTCTCTCTCTCTCTATTGCTGATGTCATTCGCGCCACATGTCAAACATTTGTTGGGCTGTGAGCCAACACGTGAGAGGGCGTCAAGGGCGTACGCCAAAAACTGTGTCCATTTAGCATTTCTCTTATATTATTATAATCCGAAAAATGAAATCCATGTTTATCTTTAGTAATAGACTAGAGTTTGGGGTTAAAGGGGTAAAAGAGGAAAAATAGTAAAGTTAGAGGGGTATTATTGAAGGAGGTAAAAGAGGAAAGATGGTAAAAGTGGTGGGATGAAGAGAAAAATGATAAACTGACTCAAAAAAAAACAAAAAAAAAACTACTCAAAAATTCACTCACTGATCCAGAAGGAAAAAATTTATGGTTCTATGCACATGCCACATCAGCAAGTGAATTTTGAGTGGCTTTTTTCAAGTCAGTTCATCACGACTTTATTGAAAAAGGGAAGGGGGGAGAAGAGGAAAGACAATAAAGTTGAAGAGGATGAAGAGGTAAGGCAATAAAGTGGGGTAGTGGGATCCCACATCAGCGAGTGAATTTTGAGTGGCTTTTTTCGAGTCAGTTCATCACGACTCTATTGAAAAAGGGAAGGGGGGAGAAGAAAAAAGATAATAAAGTTGAAGGAGGTAAAGAGAAAAAGCAATAAAGTGGGGTAGTGGGGACCCCATTCCAATTGAAAAAAGGGGGGAGGAAAGACGATAAAGTTGAACGGGGTGAAGACCAAAGGATAAAGTGGGTAAAGTGGACACCACTCCACTGTAGCTGGAGTGGGACATTTATACCCCTACAAAATTGTAATTGATTAGGGTCCACCATTGTGTTTTATTATATAGATGGCATATTATGGATTTTTGAAATTTTCATATCTCAAACATCAGATTATTATAATCCGAAAAATGAAGTCCAAGTTTATCTAAGTAATAGAAGCAGAATTTAGAAATCATCCTTCACTAAAGTAACACTCACCAGATAATCCAGGTCTTTCGGAATTATCTGCAACAGATCGAACTCCCTAGTTTGCATCCATATGGAAGTATAAGAAACAGATAAATAAAGATCAAATGCAGCAGAAGTTAGCTTGCTTTTTCTGAACATTTGTGATTATAGCATCCTAAACACAAAAACAGGGTAGTCTAGACATTAAATGGAAACAAAGTAGCTATACCTGATCAGCAACAATTCCATTCGCTGGTGATCTAGCAAGAATGGCTCGAGACTTCAGAGTTTTTTCGGATGCTGGTAATTTATCCGAATCTACCCCATCCTAAACACAATGAGCAAACCGGTTACATTAGAATAATGGAGAGGTCCTCATTTTCTTTATCTTCTATAAATGCAAAACAAGGATCAACACTTGCATGACCAGGAAAACAGGAAAAACATACCTTTGGTCTAGCCAGTGGTACAGATACTCTGGACTTGACTTGCTGCAATGCAAGTTCCACAGCCTTACTCCCGCCAATAAAATTTGGATGCGAAGTGTTTATATAGTCCATCTACAAAATAGAATTATTTAAGTTGCACAGTTCTAAAGATGCTTAAAAAAAGAAGAGACTCTTCCAACCATTTTAAAGAATATTCAGTTTGTTTCCTTTCATATCCCCCAAAATATAACAAAAAATGTCAGTGCTTACAAGTTTCTCCAAATAAAAGAAGGCCTTAATCTACCAACTATGAAAAAGTGCAAGAGTAGATTTAGTAAAGATCCAATGTGTATGGAACAAAGATATGAAGTAAAACCCAATCTCCCTAATGAAGGAACGATGAATCAATAGATGGTCTACCGACTCATCCTTCCATTTATAGAGGAAACAAAAAGTTAGGCATTATAAAACTCCACTTAATCAAATGATCAGTGGTCAAGATTTGATCCAAAACGATTAAACAAAAAAAAAAAAGGCCACCTTCGACAAAACTTTGGGGACCTACATAGAAACAACGAGAAAATCCAGAGAGAAAATTGACATTAGGGAGAAATAGAACTTAACTTGGAACAAAAACTCTTCCAATTACATATCTATACCCTTCGATCATCTTTCAATAGTGGAATAAGAACATGAGAAAAAAAAATGATAGGTAACATGATAAATTTGATGCGAGATTGGCTACATTCTAAACCTCCCAATCATCAAAACCTCTCCTTCACCTGAAATCCCATCGACATTCACTCTTGTTGCAAATCATGAAAACACCAACAATTTTTATTTTTTTATGAAAGAAAAAACCAGATATGGGAGCTGCAAAGACCAAAAACACCACGCCACCAATCCACCCAAAATTTGCCTTTATTCCTTCAACAAACCTAAAGGCTATCCTTTGGCGTTAGTTGGGTAATATCTTATCAATACCTTTCCAAACATTGCACGTGTAAGAGGACTTCACCTCTCTGCTATTTCATCCAAAGAACTTGCCATACTTGGCCTTGATAATCCTAGACACTTTTAGAACGGGTCCAAGTCACATAGAAATGATTCGAAGCACTTCTCATTTTTATACTATTTCAAAAACCCAAGGACTCAATTGTATGGACATATAAAATACAGGATTTCCAATCTTAGTAGGAAAACGAGGAAAGTTGAGTGTTGTGTTATCCGCCTCCACTCCCAAGTGTCACGTGCTCACGTATCGTGCCCCTATTTGACTCGTGACCTTCTTATATAAATAGTTGTGCATTCTCTTAACACCAATTGGTTTTAGGTAGAGTGGTTTGCAACATGGTATCAGAGCGGCATGATCCGTATAGGTCACGGGTTCGAGTCTCCTCTAAGGAATTTTCCACCCTTATGGGGGGGGAGTGTTGAGTGTTGTGCTACCCACCTCTGCTCCCGAGTGTCACGTGCTCACATATCGTGCCCCAATTCGACTTGTGACCCTCTTATATAAATAGTAGTGCCTGCTCTTAACACCAATTGATTTTAGCTAGAGTGGTTTGCAACAAACGCATACTAAATATAAAGTGAGAAAACAGATTTCGTTGGTTAAAACAACAAGAATCACTTTTGCTTTCTTTTCTTGTGGCTACTAAAATGTTTCAGTTCGGTAGGTTGTCTCTTTCCTACCCATGGATTCAGGAGCAATTTGAAGGGTTGACCCATTTGGGAATCTCCAAATCTATGTTTATTTCAACTCCCCAAAACATTTCGACACTTGCTACACTATTCCTTCTTTTATCACTTAAGAGACGTGCAAGATGAAAATCTTATGCACGATTTTGAATGAAAGAAAGAAGTAAGGAATCCTCTTTTCGATTCAAACCCATACTTCATGCACCTAAAACCCCCAACATCTAATCCCCAATCTTTTTGTTAAGTAAAATAGTTTCTATTTCACGATATGGAACTTCCAATTTCCTTCCCTATCATTCCATAAGTTTCAAACTAATCTTTTCAAACCTTTCTTCAACACTTCGAGGAAGTCAAACTAGATGTTAAAAAAAATCAATATACTTGCTAGTATACTTTTCATCAAAGCCAACCTACCTCCTTTCATAGATACTATGCTTTCTACAAAACCAATCTCTTACCCATCCTCTCTACAACGTGATCCCAAATATTGACTTCTGAATGTTGCACCAAGAAGCATGCCTAAATATGAGGTTCAAAAGAAGCCCACCCAAAGTACCACGCAAGCATGTGAAGATTGGAATCTAAAACCCCACTGACAAATACTCTTGTGCAAATTGATTAGTAGTGATGCAAGATAATGAAGAGAAATAAGAAAATGGGGATTCAGGGGACTTGGTTTAGGATTGGGTGAACCCAGAAAGTAAAATGAAAACAATGATTATAGGTATGACCACAATCCCAATGAAAATGGTTAAAGGTTAGTAGGGTAAGGAAATGATTAAGGGTTAAAGATTTGAAAAAAAAATTAATGAAATAAAGGTTAAAGAAAATGGGGAAAGGATTAAAGGTGAGGTTTGTTGGTTTTAAGAATCAAAAATCAAAAAATGGGTTTCAAGAATCAAGAATCAAGAATCAGGAATCAGGAAAAACAAAAGAATAAAAATTAAAATTAAAATTAAAAGACAAAAAGAGAAAGAGATAGAAAGATAGAACCTTAGAATCACACCAAGAGTTTTTTGGAATAACACTAAGAATGGTGGAGAACTCGCTTCACTCCATGAAAGAAACTCATTCTTTATTCATCAAAATCTTCGTTATTCTTTAATATAAAAAAAAACCCTAATACTATATATATAAAGAAAATAAGTTAAGAATACTAGTCAAACTAAAATACCAAATAAATAAACATAATTTTCATAACTTTCTCTCTCTTAATTTTCAAACCCTAATAAAGTTAAATAAAAGACAGTAAAGTCACTAAACTGTCCTTAAATATATTGTACTAAGATCATGGACCAACAAAACATGAAAATAAGCCCAAAAAAACATAAAAATAAAGCCCTAAAACATAAATCTAAATAAAAACTAAAATCTACTCTTCAAGATTTGATATCCCCATCAAGTAGCCTTGAGATTGCCTCAAAACAATATAACAAACCTCTTAGAAATCTCACCTGATATGGTGATTCATCAAAGAAAATTAGATTTTCATCAGGGAACTAGAGATGGAAAACAATTGGTCAATCTTCCTTCACCACAAATCCCGACAAGGCACAAATGGACACAGCCTTTGATCAATACTAGACCCAAGTCTTCCGCTATTATAACAAACAAATATGGGGATATTGGGTCACCTTATCTTAACCCTCTAGAATTCCTCAAGAATCATGTCTGATTGTGGTTAACCAATATGGAAAAGGAAACAAATGAAACACTCTCCATTACCCATCTTGGCTACTTCTCACCAAAACTCTTGCTTACCAACATATATCTAAAAAACTCCCAACTCACAAGATTGTATGCTTTCTATAGATATATTTGGCACACTAATACTGGATTCCTTGATTGGATCCTTGAATCTATGCACTCATTTGCAACTAAACCACATCTAGAATTTGTCTACCTCTAACAAATGATCCTTGCTATCGATCAAAAAAACAAAAAACAAATGATCCTTGCTCCAACTCAATTATACAGGTAATAACCTCCTTCAACCTAGATGTTGGCACCTTTACAACAATTTTATACGTAAATCAACTATACTTTTTGGCCTAAAATCTAGAACATCTTAAGCCTTTGTTTCTTCGAGATCAAAGATACAAATATGTTGTTGAAATAATAGTACAATAAGATAAGTATTATTGTTCAAATTTCAACATACCTCACATATGAAAAAAGGAAGAAAAAAAAAATCAACTTACCTCCATTTCAATAATGTGACCAATCATTGTTTCTGAAGGCTCGAGGCCTTCCCGCAAAAAATTCCCTATCACTTCATCCATGCGCTTTCTAAGAACAGGAAATCGCTGCAACTCACTGGCCATACAGCGATGGCTCATCTGAAATAGTATCACCTAAGTTAGTGTTCCAAAGATGCAAAGGATAATGATGTCAAAGTGGAAAATACTTATACTACAATCCAGATCCATAAAAAAAACAACAAAAATGGTCTATAAGAATCAACCAACCTTCATTAATTCATCATAGATAAACCTTGCACATTGAAGGCTTGGATCTAACAAACGAGAGATCTGCCTTCGGACAAGAACTTCAAATGGCACCTAAAATGTTTATTCGTTAAAAAACTGATGACTATCTTGATAGAGAAGACGAACAAATGGGAAAGAAGAGTGTTGCTTCTTAAAAAGTCCCACCCCAAGAAAAAAAGGAGGAAGAAACACCCACCTCTGGTACAAATAGAGCAGATTTAGGACCAGTTGCATTCTGAATAGCGGTTCGGATGTCATCATCAGTTAAATCGTCACATGGATCAACCTCCTGCAAGAGGTTTCAAATTATATCAGACTGAAAGGGTTGGTTGAAACATCTAAACCATGACATGATTCTAGAATCTGCTAATACCACATGAGAGTAGAGGGCACAAAGCCCCAATCATTACAAACATTGGAAATGTGTTGCGCAAGAAAACATAAAAATCAAGCATCAGATCTCAGTGAATGTCAATAAGAAAAATTGGTGTTCTGAATCCTTCTCCACGCCCAACAAGATGCGCAAATCACAGGATACTTTATTTCCTACCCCATTTATGCATGGAAAAAGCCGAAAGAGTAAATGCCAACTTGACATATTGAATTTAGAAGTTATGGAGACAAGAGAATGCAAAAGGTAAGGATGCGTACTTCCAAACTCTTCACAAAGATTGATTGAAAGATATAGTGAATTCGTGCTCCTCCAGACAGCTCGGATGTTGACATCGCCTCATTTTTCCCCTCCACCATGGAAGAAAAAGCTGTCACCAATAAGTCAAAGCAAGAATCTCAAAATATTGGCGGTAAAAAAATAAAGGTAGACAAAAGACATGATCCTTAATATCTGAAGAAGCTACTTCCTATGGTTGAACGTAGAAGCAGCACCCATTTCTGTACCAGTTCCAGAAGAGCGAAGAAAAGAAGGGATGTTTTGTTAATAGTAACAAGAAATTGATGAATTTAACCAAGCTAAGAGTTAAAACCAACTCTAGTCACAGTTCAGAGTTCAGAGTTCAGACAACCACCCTAATAATCATTACGGTTTCAAGCAAACAGGTGACAATTTTTATTTCTTTTTATGGGTATTGGGGGGCTGAAAAATAGTGTGCAGACTTTATGGAGCTCTCTCAAAAATAGGAACCGAAAATCATGCATTGCAATTGAAACCTATCCCATGAAAAAAGAAATGTTAAACCGCATTGACTGGAAGAACAGCCAACTGGAAATCTTTTGGATAAGTCTTTGATGATGATGACTCCATGGACAAGAATGAAGTCCCCTAAGTATAATTCTCCTAAAAGAACGAACTAGTAATTCTAGCCATATAGATAAAATTAAAGCTATAATATCAAAAAATGAGAGGGAGTGAGAGAGAGATGTGCCGACCTTCAGAGTATTTTGTTAGAATGTTCAAGAGAAGAGCTCCTTGACCAGCCTGTAATTTATTAGGAAAAAATTGATAAAAAGGAATTGAGTACTGTAATAATGGAAGAGTGTCATCCTCAGCAGTTAAACTAGTAGGACTTTGAAATAAAAAAGCTATAAATGATCAATGCATTCAAAATGTAATAATATCAAAAGCCTTGTGAAAGAGAATAATTCAGTTTACATTCAGAACGGTGTCTTGAATGTCTTTTATTTGTATGAATATTATAGGATGCATTGTAATAAGGTCTATTATGGTATACAAAATCATGTTTTAAGATTGAATCAATCAGTTAGAGATCTGGATTAGGTCTGATAGTAGTTATCAGCAGAGTAATTATGATTTCCTTGTGTTATCCATATAAACCCTCGAAGTTATTGTAATTAATGAATCTAATCTAATCATCAAAGAACCGTTTGTTTCTCATGGTATCAGAACCAGCCATCCAGTGACTCATGTTCTACTAATCGTTGCTCTTGTTACATCGTCCTTCTAATGGGTGGCATCATCACTGCCCACCAACCCCTGCTGTTGTACTCATCCACCACTAAAAAAACCTAGAAAAAAACAAAACAAAAAACAAAAACAAATGAGGACCCCCCCCCCCCCTTCCATCACCATTTACTTTAGTAATACCGCATCTCTTAGTCACAAACTTCACATGGTCATTTACCATCACCATCATCACCCAAAGATCAAACACTGAAACTCGCCGAAAACAATCATAATGTCCAGTCTCTCATCTCAACCTCCTAATGGGTTTTCCATCAAACACATTATCTGCATTTAAGGGAAGGCCACAATCAAAACAGCACAAGAATCACCATCCAACATCCACTGTTTTCATTAGATTTAGATTCCTCAACAAGCAAGATGTGTTTTGGATCTCTTCTCCATCAAGAGATTGAGGGCACCATGGCCTCAGCTATGGGATGACTTGTCAACTCCAACCCACCATTGGATTCACGCAAAACCAAATCATCATTAGACCTGTATCACCTTTGCACTACCATAGGGGAAAAAAGGATCTCAACATTGTTGATGTTCCCACATATGCCGCTTGTTGTTGAGTCAGATCTGAAGATTCTGTGGCATTCTACCATAGTTTTGCCGCTTTGATCCCTCAACTCACCATGATCAACATCGCCTTCATCAGAGGATCAGACACATTACTACCACCATCTTTGTTGATTTGTCATTCATTGCCACCCTCACAAACAATGTAATAAATATCATCGCCATTTGCTGTTGCCCTCATCAGTGTCATGTATAATCTCATCAGCTGAGCTATCTATTGTCGCAAACCACAACAATATTTCCATTACTCTACCATTGCCAAAGATGTCAAGGACCAACGTGAGAACACTAACAGCTTTAAGTCATTTACCTCCTACTCTCCCTCACTTACGTTCTTGTATTGCAGTTGTGCCTAACATTGTGATACTGGTTATCAAATCAGTTGGTGGTTAAGATTTCCTTTTGTTTCGTAGATAAACCCTCTTAAGAGTAATTGTAATTAAATAATCTAGTAATCAAAGAATCGTTTGCTTATCAATATCAAGGCCAAGCTGGTGAAAACCCCCAGGTTAGACATTCATTCGTAACGAAATAGTACTACAAAATCATACATTCTTTTTTTTTAATATAAAAAGAGATGCAAAAAAAGAAGATACAAGCTAAAAAAAGGGCCCTTGATAGAGGTCGAAGAGACGTTCCAAAGAAGCTAGAACCCTTGTGATGCGACACCAAAAGGCAACAAAACCAGGAAAAATGACCCAGCCAATGCCACTACACAATGAGCCCATTTACACATGGCACCAAAGAGTCCCATATGAAAAGAAATTCCTCAAACAAATATGCAAAACAAAAGGTCCACTGTTGAGCAATACAGTAGGCATCATACTCACAAACCACTCCACATACTTTTGATTCTGTGATTTCCCCATAGCTGGCATGCTCCTTCGCCACAGAGACCAATGCAGAACTGATGCGTGATTTCAACCCTGGAAGTACTGTTCTGATATGTTGCACCAGAATCTGCAAATTAGAAGAAAAAAATAATTAGGCATAGCTTGAAACAAAATATCGATCTATCGATTCATGTTAATACGAAATAAATGGTCAAAACAACAAGTAAAAGAGAGCATGGCCAGAAAGATAAAGAGGATAATATTGGGTACAGAATATAGTGATAAGTGGGATACGTAAAGAGAAAGGAAAAGGTATCTATTTCTTGAATAAGAACTACATTCAGACATATATCATGGCAATCAGCAGCCCCTGAAATAGTCGCTCAGTATCTTTTTTTGTTTGATCGATTAGTCGCTCAGTATCTCCTACCTGGTTCAACTTCTTTGCTAACTGAGGGATGCCACAACGATCGGCAAGGCCATTGTATGCCTGTAACATCAAAAATAGATTAAAAAATTACTGACATACTCCACACCAGACACTTAATAACCAAGTAAAAGTAGTATGGTTATACAGGACGACTACGGAAGAAGTTCTCCTCATACGCAAGTGCCTCCTTAATACTCCGGTTGTACATGATATCCTGTTTAAAAATAACAGAAAACACATGAACCAGAAATTTCAACAACTTACATAATGGATATACCAGTATAAGAATACACAAAATCTATTGCCAACAGATAACAAAGTTTAAGAATTTTGATATCCTTTTCAAGACATGTATTTTTATCGATGCAACATCCACATTGAGGGAGATTTGGCATTTTAGAATTACTATTTTCAATAAACGGACTACCAAGAACAGAATCAAAAACTACCATGTCTCAATTTAGTCCCTAGGATAGAAGAATGGTTGAAACAACAATTAATTATCTTTGAAGCTTAAGGATATCAAAAGGAAATGAGACATTGGAAAAATAACTGTACGTCTCAGTAGACAAAGATAGAACCATACATCATATTATCCGTAATGCTTAATAAAGCTAAATTATGTGTTTGATGAAATAATACTACTCTCAGACATTGTCAATGTTCATCTAATTCATTTTCCTGGAAGAGAACATATCCCCCTCTGCATCATACATGTATCCTAACAGAATAAGATGCCTCAGCTGAGACATTCTAAGGCAGAGAAGTACTTTTGACCATTGTTTGGTCAGGGAGTGCAGTAGCTGGATTAACTGGAATAAATGAAGTGATACTCAAGCAGGTATTTCCAGCACTCACAGATAATACAGTTGCAAATTTAAAATATAATCAGGACCGTGAAAATTAAAAAACTCGTCACTAAAATATTAGAAGAGATGGTTCAACAAGTTTCAAACCCATTTATTTCACCCAGGACTGTATTTCAAATCAATTATTTTTATGTTACTAAAATCCGGTCAAAGGAATACTCAAAAGTCAAAAACCACAATTACAATATTGACATCTTAGTATTTTTGCAAGAAATGTTACATGCATGTGCACAAAATGCTACTCAAAATTGAACCGAACATTAGCCTCAGCCAGTCCATGACATTCAAACAAAAAGATGCCAATACATTTAGGAAACTTCAGCTTGTGAGCAGTGGGATTACCTCTTGACTACGATTCACAACACCCACATAACCAAGTCGAAGAGGGATCACTTTTCCAAGCAAAAAGTTACGGGCATCGGTACCCCTATCCATAATATCCAGCTGAAGCCACAATGAAAAATTGTCATTTTTTACCAGTATGGTTATTTTTTTCCATTTTACCTCAGCAGCAAATAACAGCATGCAAATGCTGCTCAAATATCATGAACATAAAACAATAGAAATTGAAAGTTGTTGCACCTTTGTAATTACACCAATTGTTCGATAACCTGCAAAGCAAATATCAGTAGATGAAAGCCTTAGAATGAAATGTCAAGCCAATGGCTACAACTGCTAATATATCCATCTTTCAAAATGAATTTACATGAAATATCAACTAATAAAAGCATTTTGATTGAATTTACCATCAGGATCAGCGGTGCCTGCTATCTGAAGTGCATCTGAATTTGCCAAATCTGCATTCGCTGGTGTAACTGCTAAAATCAAACAACTTGGATGTTTGATATATGATAATATCATCGTTCTAATTCGAGCCTCGATATCAGATGGCTGGTCACCAACAGGAACCTTTGTTATCCCAGGTAAATCCACCAATGTGATATCAAGAACATTTGGTGAATAGATCTTTAAGCGGATCTGTTTGTCTGAAACACCCTTGTTGGCTCCTGCTTCTCTCTCTGTTTCAGCCTGCAATTAAGAATCAGAATGTTTATGCCAGGTGTGCAAGGATGTACAGATATTCCATTGTGCATGAATGCACAAATATAATAATTGCTATACAATGGAGATCTATTTGGGATGTCCAGGAGAGGTAACCAATTATCAAGCCAAAGGGGGAAAAGAAGATAAAAAGATATGAAATTACTCACAAATATCCATACACTTGTACTAGGGTAGAAAACAATGAGCATATTCAAATTGATGCTTCCATGAAGAACACTTTTCTACTCTAAGATCGTAGAAAATAGAAATAACAATGTACAATAACAAACAAGAATACAACTGCACAATTATATCAGGATCAACACATAGGTGTTATCTTCCATTCTTCAAATGTGAAAATTTTATACATGTGGTAATAGGTTGATGAAAGAACAACTGCAAGCTTGGGACTGGCATGACAGAAAGGATGGTTCCATTTCAAAGCTGCTAAGCACTTGTTAAAGAATATAGGTGCGGCCAACAGAATGCTTACACGCATTACCAAGTCATGCAAACCTAATGTGTTAGTAGTACTGCTCCTGCTGATTTGTATGCTATTGGGATGAATTAGATCTACTGAGGAGTCTCGAACCCGATTTGTTGTTTCTCCTTTATATACCAATTCAGATACTTTTGTTGATATTAATTGTTTTGCCATGTCCACTTATCTCACCCCTAGTAGAATGGCCCAAGCTTACCCATCTAATTTTGCCTCTAGGTTCAGAGGGAAATGATGCTGAAAGAAGTGGTTAAATTATTTCTACAACTTCTGAGTCTATAAAAGCAAACAAAAAAAAAAAAAAATGGTAAAAATGTGTTTGATTCAATGTATCAAAATGAGCTTTTATTAAATAAATTTCTACTTAAGTTGTTGAAGTAGATGTTAAATAAATGAAAACCATTTCCACTTATCGTTTTTGTGGGATGTAGACAGCTACCAAAACAGACTGGATTCAAAACCTCTTTTATTTTTTGCTAAGCAAGTTAGAAACTTAATAACCGAGTTTTACTTTTAACCATATTTATTTCTTTGTAGACTCATTCCCTATAAATCACAGCTGTTGAAAGAGGCAAAACACAACTGGAGAAAGAGAGACTCAACCAGATTCTACAAAACTCAAAGGAGGAAGAAGGTTCACTTCTCGAGAAGAATCAGAGCCTACCAAAGAATTAAAAAAGAGTATTATCTATGCTTCACTTCTGAAATTAAGAATTTTTTCAAGGGTTTTTACAGCTTGCTTCTCTGATTCTTACAAACCCATTAGTTTTCTTCATGGACCACCACTAGGTTTCATGTTTACCCTCCTCTACTTTGACTATTCAATTGGTGTATATTTCGAAATAAAAGATCATTCATGTTGCTAGTTGCATGAATAATTTTGCTTTGTGCATACTCCTCAGGCCGATTTGGGTAAGTGTCACCCCTTAAAGTACCTATACATCCGCGAAATGGGGCTAACTTTGCCACATTGAACCCATACATCAATAATAATCTGAGAAGGGAATGACGAGAACAAGTTGTTAATGTGTTCCATAACAAGCTTAATATGAGAAAAATGACACAAAGAAGATCAAACCCAACACGATAGCACTAAAAGTTAGTTCTATGAGAACAATCAAGATCTCACTCTAAGTAAAGGTCATTAGGGTCAAGAAATCAATTAGTTGGGTTGAATTTGGTAAATTATCTTGAAGCTTTCAAACAAATGTAGTGTGACCAAGTGGGTGTCCACCAATGAACTAGGACGTTTTACCGTTGCTAGTAGCTTTAACTCTCTTTGTTGCTTCTCTTGCATGAGAGAGAGAGAGTGTGTGGTGAGTTTGTGTTAGAGAGAGATCTATATTATTAGATAAATGAGTCAATTGACACATGTGATGGGAGTTGTCCAAGTCAGCATGCAAAGCTACACGGGGTGAAATGTGGGTGAGTAGGAAGCCTTTAGTACTATAGATTTTTTTTTGTGGAATGTCTTTTTCTTTTGCATGTCATTGAAGTAACGGTTTGATGTCGTATTCAACATTCACAGAAATATTTCACGAAATAAATAGTGATTTTCACTGATATATATACATAGAGAAATTGTTGATTAAATTTCGTTTTGAACCTTATGGAAATGGAAATATTTTGGTATATTTCGTGGAATATGTTCAAAGTTTAATACTATCGTCATGGGTAAATGAGCCAAAATCCAGTGTGCCACGCGATTGGGTTACCTGCTACAACCAATCTCTTGGAATAAAGAAATTAAATACAACATTGTCAATTAACATCAATTTGAGAGTAATTGAATCACTCAGTCCAAATCCTATTGTAAAGTCTGAAACGGCTTTGATTGTTAAGTACATTGTAAATTGATATAACTAAACGAGTTTATATCGTTGAAAAGCACTATTAAAAAAATTACTTTCACTTGAGTATTTTAGTATCAATTGCTCAAAAGTTAAAATTCTAATACCAAATGCAGCCTTAATCAATGCTTTGGATCAAGAAAAAATATTCAATGTTCATAAGAAATCCAGATTGAGTGCATTTCATAAATTGCAGTAGAAAGATGCTACCTGCAATAAAGAGCATGGATCCCTCACCACTAGCACAACCCCCATCTTATCTCTATCCCAAATATTGTGGTTGGCCAAAGCTTTGTTCAATGAATGCATCAACATATCTTACTAACTCCATCTATGTCAATTCAGGCTATTATTGGTCTTCCTTCCAAGCACCCAACCCATTTTGAACACCTTTCTTTGCTCAGATATAGTTTATATAACTATAGGCAAGCCTTTGTCAAAAATGTCACCTTTTAAAGGGATACCTCTTATTGTTATCAGACACGATTTGCATTTCTATGTGACTATTAGCTCAATTAATGGAGATATGAACATAGGGCACAACATTCTGCGGTACTTCTATAGCTTATCTAGTGTAGAAATACTACACTTCGTTTATTAATTTAATTTAACTTTGATGGATCGCTAAAATTGGATTTTTCAGCAATCTTATCTATTAGAGACTAAGGATTTAACTGCAGCAAATTTGTCTCAATTTATTATGAATCTTCAGAAGTTTTGTCTTCAATAAACATAGAAATTACTAATCAATCAAAACAACAAAAAAAACACAAACAAACAAAGAAAAAGCTAGAAAATTTAAAAACCTAACCTGGATCTCTCTGCGGATTTCAGAAAAATCGTAGAATTTCTTCTTCGGCAAGTGCAAGAACTCTCCATACTCCTCTTCCGATCCATCAGGCTTTCGCTTAGTCTGCAAAAGCTGCAAAACCAACGGCCTTCGAGTACAAATATCCGAACCTCTAGGAAGAAAATCTCTCCCAACTAGAGCTTCAAGAACACTCGATTTACCGCTACTTTGGCTCCCAACAACAGCGACTTGAGGCAACTCGATCGTTGAAGAACTTCCGAGCTGAGCAAATATGTCTTGAAGTTTGTTTACGATCGGAATCACAGAGTGACCTAGAGGAGTAGAGGTGGATGAGGTTTGAGTCGAAGAAGCCGATTCGTCCGCCATTGATTCTTCGAAGATCGAAGATGAGTTGCAGAGATCGAAAACCGAATTTTTGAAAAAGATAGATCGAAAAAAGCCCTAGATTTGTAGAGTGGAAGGGGGAGGGAAAGAAACCCTAATATGATTTTGAAGTTTACTAGGGCGTGTGTGGAGCGTTTGTAGAGATTCAATATTCAAAATTGTTCCACACCGTCCAAACAAATTACGCTTCAAAGCGGAGAACTTCCACGGCGTTGGGAGAAAAGGAGAGAAAGTTCTATAATTTATATCTTTATATATTTATAGTTTATTATCATTATTATACTAAAATTATTATATGAGTCGTGCCACAGTAACATTGAAATTAACATCGTTTCACACGTTGGTGGGTACGCAACACTGATGGTTCGGCAATCGTATCTCAATGAAAAGTATCTATGGCTCTGTATATATCCACATCAGCAATGTGTGAAATGATGTCAATTTCAATGTTACTTCAGCATTTTCTTTCGTATTTACAAGGAGAAATAATTGTGGTTGTATTTTTTTTCTTTGTTTATTAATTGTTATGGGGATTGGGCAAGTGAGTGAACCTAAGGGTACCATAGGATTAAAGTAAAGAAGACAACTATAGTACTAAATAATTCTAGAAAAATATTTTTCCACCATTGCTAGAAAATCATCTCGAGAAATAATTGATTTTGAAGTTGTTGTGGAAACATTTGTTTTGGATGACATTCATCTTAATAATATGTGTTAGATTGATTATCCAAGGAAAATAGGTGAGATTTTTATTTTTCTTGCAAAATTATATTTTTCATTATTTGACTGATATTTTTCTATGGAAAATGAAAATTCACCTTCATCCAAAAATCACATAAAGTGTGGATTTCATTTTTTCACATATTATCATGAAAAATAAAATTCATCCTAAACTCCACCATCAATTCAAAATCCTAACATCTTATTTTTCATTATCGACCACCACTATCACCGTCGGCGTCACCACCATCTCCAACCTCTCTCTCTCTCTCTCTCTCACTCACACACACACATCCTCTCCCCATCTTATGCTCCACCTCTGCTTCTCTCTCTCTCTATTCGCCTTCTCCTTCCATCCTCTTCCTTCCTCTTTTTCTAATTTATCTGATTTTTATTTATCCCCTAACATTTTTTAGATGCAATCAAACAATGTAAAAGAAATTTTCATTTGGTGTAGTGAATGTTGTTTTATGAACATCAACTTCTTCTATCTCTATTTAGTGATAACTAGACTTGCAATGAAATTTTCAAAAATATATATTTCTCACCACTCACTGAATTTCATTTTTAAGTTTGGGAATTATGTGGAAGTTTGATAGTTGTCCATTTTCAAAACCTTGGATCTAGTTTAAAAGAAATTATTTTTTGAATATTTTTTATCTAAGTTGTTCGATGAAACTAGAGGTTTGTGATGTGGGGTTGTTTTTATATGTTAATCAATTTGAGCAAAACAACCCTTAATGAGGCTCAAAATATCACTATCTTAGTAAGGAAAAGGTTCCAATTTATGTTATTGCAAAAACTCCAAGGATGCCTTTCTTTATGAAGTTTGTTACCCACCAAATCATTTTTGATAAATTTATATTATTTGTCTAGACTTCATTTCCTTTAAATGTTTTATCCTTCAATGATCCTTCAACACCAACAAGAATCCAAAATAAGATAACTTAATACAATGATAATGAATCATGTCAAGCCTGAGGAATCAAGAGATATAAATAACATATGATGAAGATCAAAGGTTAGATGAAGATAAATATATTAAAAACATTAAATCATTTAAGAACTTAAAGAAATAAAACTAAATCATCATAGCTTCACCAATCTCTCTAGATTTATAGATTAACTAAGAAACATCCTAGAAACAATAACGAAGAAATTGGAAAATAAACTTATCTTTTATTGCTTCTAAATAATCTTGAAATAAAATTTTTGTTGTTTTCTTCAATTACAACAAAAAATTAAAACCTTAAAAATTAAAAAGGAAGAAAAAGAAAGAATTATAGAGGGGAAAGAATGAGAAAGAGGGATCAAATGTAGTATATAAACCTAGAGACTTAAGGCTTTTTTATAGAATAAACTAAGGTTATTTTGGTTGCACGATTTCACCCACAGAAAGGTTGATTTAGCTATGTTTTGTGAAGTAGAAATATGTTTTTCTTTCAATTAAGGTTTTAACCCAACTGACATTTTCTCATTTCAATATTCTATTCAAAAGTTATGTCTATAATGCTAAAACATGACAGATAAGGAGTTTCTGACTTGTCCTTCATTTTTTACCAATGAAAAGTCCAAATTAGCATTTATTCGTGAAATATAAATGTGTTCTTTAAATCAATTTTGTAATTCCATTATCCTTACATTAATTCAATAAGTGAGTCAAAATTTATACTTATCCTTTATTTTTTACCAACGAAAAGTCCAAATTAGCATTTATTCGTGAAATCTAAATGTATTTTCCTCTAAATCAATTTTGTAATTCCATTATCCTTGCATTAATTTATAAGTGAGTCAAAATTTATGGGCAAAATGTCATGCATGGTATATTTGAAATGAAGGAAACTTGATTTTTTCAATCTTTTTGTGGATTCGGGATCATCAAATCTATTGGACCATGCCTTGGTCTTGACTTTGACCTTGGTAGTTTTCTCATTCTTGATTTATCTACTTCGTCTAATTTATCTAAAAAAATATAAATTGTAATTAGAATCCGTAAACTTCATGAAATATGAAATTAAATGATTTAAGTGACATGCATGATTTTATGATCAAGATCGATGATATGAGTTAGAAAACTTGTTAAGTGCCTTAGAAAATAATGAACAAATATAGACTTTTAGATACTTAACATTGTACCTCAGGGTCACTATAAAGGTATCTTAAATATATTTTAATCATTAATTTATAAATTCATCAATAGTCTTCACCGACATAAGTATTTCAATCTTGAACAAATTCAAACTTCTCTTAACTTGATGCATCATCTGATCATTTTGAAAGATGTCGCCAATACCAATTACTTCTCCCATAAAATTAATTTTTGTTTTCTCGTTGATTATAATTTTGATGTTGAACACCTCGTCGTCACCACTCTCAATTGAATATTCAATATTTTCTTGTGTCTCGTATACTAGGCATCAAATGGTCTTCTCTATTCAAAATCTGAATACAAGAACAAATCAGAAAGAGCTTTGAAACTATAAAAATTCTTGATGTTTGCTCTTCTTACATGGGGAAAACACAAGGCGTACACACATCGAGCATTTTGAAAATGGATTTTAGAAAGTTATGGTTGGGAAGTTGGTAGTTCAAGAGATGCATCATTTGTATTAGATGGTTTGCATTGGTAGAATGGCAAAACAATTGGACAATGAGTTTCATGTTTGCTTTACACATTCATGCACATATGTATCTCTATATCATCATGAAATACTGCTAATTTCTTTAAACATGCCTTGATTGATAGGCAACACATTGTGTGGTCTCTAAAGCGTGCATGCCATGAACTATACGACAAACCCTTACCATCTAATGGGATTATCACTGGAATTTGATTAGTACATGGACGTCTTTGCATGTTTGTAGCTAATGACCCCACTATCAAGGGAGACACTTATTACCCCATTACTGTTAAGAAACATCCTGGGGCACAAGAGATTGATGCTCATGTTGAAACTATTAGTTGTTAGTGTTGATCGAGTCTTTAGGATCTGTTTTTGTTAGTTGCTTAATGGTTTGAATAATTTCTATTCTTAGGAACAAATTGTTTGTTTTCTAGTTACTTACCATGTTAATAGGCATATAAAACGTGAGCTGCGGCTTTTTCTCTGTTCTGTCGTTTTTGTAAGGCTATATATAGCCAGTTTAACTATTTAATTGAATAAGAAGAACTATTCTTATGATTTGTTTGTGTTCACTAGACAAGCACAAAAAGTTCTTATCAAGTGGTATCAGAGCCCTATCACAGGGGCCTGATTGAAATAAAGAAGCAGCAATCTTCTTAGGTGTCTAGTAACAAGAATATAGCTACTAAGAATGGATTTGTGCAACCAGCAATCTCAAAATTTGATAGGCATTATGATCACTGGTGTATGCTCATGGAGAATTTTATGCAATCGAAAGAATATTGAAGTATGATGGAAGATGGGATTCCTACAGCAATTGAAGAAGTTCAACTCACTGAAGCACAAAAGAAGGCGATTGATGATGCAAGGTTGAAGGATAAGAAGGCAAAGAATTATTTCTTCCAAGACATAGATTGATCGATCCTAGAAACCATTTTGAACAAGGATACATCCAAAAGCATTTGGCATTCCTTGAAATAGAAGTTTCAGGGGACAACACGAGTATAGCGAGTGCAACGACAAGCTCACCAAAAGGAGTTTGAGATGCTGAACATGAAAGTGGGAGAGTCTGTGAACTCATACTTTGCTCGTACTCTTGTTGTGGTCAACAAGATGAGAGCCAATAAGGGAAAAATGGACGATGTAACAGTCATCAAGAAGATTTTGAGATCCATGACACCCAAATTCGATTACGTGGTGTGTTCTATTGAGGAGTCAAATGATTTGGATGCTCTTACCATTGATGAATTACAAAGTAGTCTTCTAGTACATGAGCAACATATGAAAGCTCATGTGGAAGAGCAAGCATTAAAGGTTACTCTTGGAGAGTCTTTAACAGAAAGAAGACGAGGTTGTGGTGGAATTCAAGGACGAGGAAGAGGAGGAGGCAGACGGAGCTTTGACAAATCCGTTGTTGAATGTTATAACTACCATAAGTTTAGACACTTTTTGTATGAATGTCCAAAGAATGAGACAAAAGCAAGAACACATTATGTGGAAGGTAGTGAAGAAATGTTGTTGATAGCGTACGTGGATGATAAGGAAGCCAATAAAAAAGAACTATGGTTCCTCGATTCTGGATGCAACAATCACATGTATGGAAAGAGGGAGCTTTTCTCAGATTTTGAAGGAAATTTTAGGGAAAGGTGAAATTAAGAGATAATTCAAGTATGGATGTGGTGGGTAAAGGCAATGTGTGAATGTTAGTGAATGGTTTTGTACATATTATTATTGGTGTATTCTACAGGATTAAAGAATAGCTTGATAAGCATTGGTCTGCTAGCTGATAAGGGACTTAAAATTCTCATACAATAAGGAACATGCAAAATTTATCATCCAGAGAAAGGGTTAATATGGAGATTATAATGTCCTTGAATTGAATGTTCAAGATGTTTGCTCAAACATAGCTGAAGGAAGAAACTTGTTTCAATTCTTTCATGGAAGATCTAACTCGACTTTGGCACTGCAGATATGGTCATCTAAGCTTTAGTGGTCTGAAAATTCTTTAACAAAAGCGACTGGTGAAAGGACTGCCTTGTCTTGAAATCCATCGAAGGTATGTAAAGATTGCTTGGTGGGGAAGCAATGAAAGGACCCATTTCCTAGGGAAGGCACTTGGAGAGCTTCTCCAATTTTTGAACTAGTGTGTGCTGATATATGTGGACCAATTAGCCTTATGTCCAATAACGACAAAATATACATGATTAATTTTATTGATGACTATAGTCGAAAAGTTTGGATTTATTTCTTGGTTGAGAAGTTAGAAGCATTTATTACCTTCAAGAAATATAAGAATCGTGTTGAAAAAGAGACTAGTTTGAGTATAAAATGTCTTCGTACTAATCGTGGGGGTAAGTTCACATCACTTAAATTCACTACTTTTTGCAATGAGAATGGTATTCGAAAATAATTGCATACACCCCTCAACAAAATGATGTTGCGAAGAGAGAATCGAACTATCATGAATATGGTTCAAAGTATATTTTTAGGAAAGAAGATTCCCAAAGCATTTTGGCTTGAAATTGTGAATTGGATAGTTCATGTTCTCAACAGGAGTCCAACTCTTGCAGTGAAGAACAAAACTCTAGAAGAAGCTTGGAGCGGATTCAAACCATTAGTAGATCACTTCAGAGTATTTTGATGCGTATCTCATATTCATAGTCATGATTGCAAAAGGACAAAACTCGATGACAAGAGTATAAGATGTGTTTTACTTGGAGTAAGTGAGGAGTCAAAGGCATGTAGGTTGTATGATCCCATTTCTCATAAGATTATAATAAGTAGAGATGTGGTGTTTGAAGAAAGCAACAACTAGGATTGGAATAAAAGTCATGAGGAAGGTATTTTGATTGACTTGAATTGGGGCGACAATGACAAAGAACCATATACAACTACTGGAAATGGAGGTGAAGCTGAAAGTGATGTTCATACTTAGGAAATTGAAATTGATTGTTCAAATGGGTCAAATGAAGGCAATTCATCTAACTTAAGTGAAGATCCTTCCCTTGAATCTCTTGAACAAAGGTCAAGAAGGCAACCAAGTTGGAGGAGGGATTATGTAACTGGAGAAAATTTATCTGAGAAAGAAGACATCACATATTTAGCCATGTTTGCAGCCAATGATCCAGCTCTATTCGAAGAGGCACTAAAATATGCAAAGTGGAGTACAACGATGAATGTGAAAATTAAAGCGATAGAGAAAAATGATACTTGGAAATTGACGAATTTGCCTAATGGGGTAAAGAAGGTTGGTGTGAAATGGGTGTATAAGATGAAACTCAATGAAAATGATAAGGTGGGGAAGTACAAAGCCCGTTTAGTCGTGTTACACCCAAAAACATGGCGTGGACTACATTAAGGTTTTTGCACTTGCAGCACGATTGGAGACAATTCGATTGGTAGTTTCTCTTACAACTCAAAAAAGGTGGACGATTTTTCAATTAGATGTAAAGTTGACCATTATTTATGAAAAATTTAGTGAAGAGGTTTTCGTCGAGCAACCTCCTAGTTATGAGAATAAAGGTAATGAACATAAAGTGTACAGGTTAAAGAAGGTTTTATACAGACTAAAACAAGCTCCACGAGCTTGGTCTAGTCGGATAGAGTCATATTTTGCCAAGGAAGATTTCAAGAGGTGCCCTTATGAGCATACTTTGTTCTTCAAACCAGGAGGAGGAGGTAAAATTCTAATTGTCTGTCTCTATGTTGATGACTTAACTTTTACGGGCAATGATAAGCATATGATTGTTGAATTTAAAAATTCTATGATGTATGAGTTCGACATGACAAACCTTGAAAAAATGAGATATTTCCTTGGTATAGAAATAATGCAAAGACCGGAGGGTATTTTTATCTATCAAAGGAAGTATACACAGGAGATGTTGAAAAGGTTTGACATGGATAAATGCAATTCAATCCATAATCTAATTGTTCCAGGTTGCAAACTTATAAGATATGAGAATGGAGTAAGGCTGGATATTAGTTGTGACCAGCAAGTAGTTGGCAGTTTAATGATCTGACTACTACTTGGCCCGACATTATGTTTGTGGTGAGTCTTCTAAGTAGATATATGGATCGTCCCACAGAGCTTCATCTTCAGGCAGCCAAGAGAGTGTTGAGATATCTAAAAGAGACTTTTGATTTTGGGATACTTTATAGAAATAAAGGAGATCAGAAGCTAGTTGTCTATACAGATAATGACTATGGTGGAGATTTAGATGACAGAAGTACTTTAGGTTATGTTTTTCTATTGAGTTCAGGAGCTATTTCTTGGTTATCAAAGAAACAACCAATAGTCATTTTGTCTACCACTGAAACTAAGTTCGTTGCAGCAGCTTCATGTCCTTGTTAAGTAATGTGGGTAAGGAGGATTTTGAATGGCCTTAATCATGTTCAAAATGACAATACCACGGTCTTTTGTGACAACAACTCAACTATTGAGTTTTCGAAGAATCTTGTATTACATGGTCGAAGCAAGCATATATATGTCAGGTTTTATCTTCTTTGTGAGCTTACAAAAGATGGAGTTGTAAAATTGGTCCATTGTCACACTCAAGAATAGGTTGCAGACATAATGACCAAGCCATTGAAGCTTGAGATGTTTATGAAGCTGAGAGATTTATTGGTGGTCTACACAGATCCAAGTATAAACTAAATGAAATTGGTATTCAATTTAAGGGAGGCTGTTAAAACTATTAGTTGTTAGTGTTGATTGAGTCTTTAGGATCTGTTTTTGTTAGTTGCTTAGTGGTTTGAATAATCCCTATTCTTAAAGATAAGTTGTTTGTTTCCTAGTCACTTACCATGCTAATAGGCATGTAAAATATAGGCTACAAATTTTTCTTTGTTTTGTTATTTTTGTAATGCTATATATAGCCAGTTCAACTATTTAATTGAATAAGAAGAACTATTCTCCTAATTTGTTTGTGTTCACTAGACAAGCATAGAGAGTTCTTATCAGCTCAATGCAACTTGTCGTACTTATATCTTGTTGATAGTGGAGGTGTTAACCTTCCAAGGCAAGCTCATGTCTTTGCTGAGATAATGGTACAACATTTTATAACCAAGCACAAATGTCTACTGAGGGTATTCCTCAGATTGCTCTAGTTTTGGGGTAGGAGTTGTTTATATACCTACAATGGCCGATGCACTGAGTCATGACCCAAGGTCCCCAGATTGATTTATTGTTATATGTATCTATCTATACAAGCATATATACCATTGTTTAAGTGTTCTACTTTAGCGGTTTCATTTATACTTTTGTCTGTTCGCATATTAGCTTGAGACCTTTTTCATCTAGGGTGATATGATTTGTTCGGAAATTTGAGGCTTTGAAAGAGTTACATTATCCACTTCATTGTCTAATTTTCTATTGGCATTATTGATGTCCAAGAGGATTTTCATTTATTTTAAAGTCATTTTTAGTCCCACAAGTAGAAAATCAATTGAGGATTTGTATGCACATATATATGGGATTTAATTTTTTTAATCTTGCATAATTTATCGTCAATTTGTTGAATTTTAGAACGATGGGAAATAATTTCTAGCTTTTAGTAGATACTTGCATGGTGTTTCTCCTTTTTTCAGAACTTTAATTTGCATTAAACATACTTCATAAGTTTTCGAAATTTTAAATTGGATCAATGTGCTTTACAATCACTTATAAAGAACGGTGTGAAACTTTCTAGTGTGCTCCTCTCTATGATAGTAGTAAGGCATTAGGTATATAATTATCATCAACATCAACATTCTAATATATCTATGGTTTCATTCATTTAGTGGATGCATTGTTTAGCACTTTATTGTTTAAAATAAGTATCATGTTATATCATGGTTGTTAGGTTGCTCATAGTAGAACCTTGTACTCTTAAAACCCATTCATTTGACTTCTGGATTGCCTGGTGTGTTGGTATAACAATAACTCTAAAGATCAACACTAGTCTTTTTGGTGCAATAACACCTTTTAGTCTTATAGTAGTGCTTTGATTGCAGTTTATTATGGAGGAACATCTTCTCTCTTAAAAATTCGATTTGCTAGTATTACTTGTTTCAAATTAATTTCTCAATTTTCCTTGTCTTAGAATTTAATAATCAAATTAATTCACATATTCTTTTGCGAAAAAGAAATTAAAAATATTATTTAAAATAATTAATTATATCTTTATGTGAAATAAATATAAACCACATGCAAGGCATATGCACATTATTAGTATATTAAATGATAAATGATGGAAATATAAGATTATCTATTTAAAAGTAAAAAAAAAAAAATGACTTTTTAAAGAAATTGTAATCATTCATAAATCCTAAAGCTTGCAATTTATGTACATTTGCATATGCCACCTACTAGTTTTTTTAATTTGTGACACTTCACAAATTAGCTAAACATTTGAGGTACCGTTTATATTTAAAATTGTTTAAATACCCTTTTAAACACAATTTATACAAAATTATTTCATAAAATTATCATTTTAACCTTGATTTTTGAAACCCCACTTTAAAGGTAAGGCCTAGGCTCTTGGGTGGTCTAGGCAGGAAAAGTGGGGCCTAGGCACAACTTTTGACCATAGAGGCTGGAAGTTGTAAAGAAGAAACCTTTAATTTTTTTCTACTACTACGTATTATGAAGTTGATTGAGGAGGGGCGGGGGTTCAGTTTTTTTTACTTCTATCGTAGATTGGTAAAATTTGATTTTCATCCCTTGATTACTTATAACCATCGCAAAAGACTTATCAAAACAATTCTTATGGACTATTTTTTTTTTCTTGTTATAAACATTACTATACTTCTTTGACGATAGTATTCTTTTCGTTATGGCTGGTTTTTTGTTTCCAAATTATTAATCAATTTCCTATTTATCTTGCAAACTATTTGTTTCTAAACATACTAGTATTTTCCCACATTGCATCTATCTAAATAAGCCCAATTTAAAAGTGGAAGGATTAGACATAGTTCAGTTTGTATTCACACCAAAAAATCATGTACCTTTTTAATAAAGTTGTGATTAACTTACGGTTAATTAAATCCTGATTTGCTATATGAAATTTTGAATGATACATTTTTTATGTTTTAAAGCCGTGTGTACTTCGGTCCAAATTGGATAATATTGTGTTATTATAGCCTTAGGGTGTTACAGATGGTATTAGAGCGAGTATGACTCTTCATATTTGGTGGGGAGGTTGTCAAGGCCTCACTGATATGCTACTAGCCGTACATGGAAACGATATAAAGAGTTGAAATATACAATGCAATTTCATTTTTTTTCTTCATAACCTAACTGAAATCATCACCTACAAATTATAGTAGATAATAATTACTAGTCTATAGTTAAGCTTAATGAGGATTGATACACCTTACTTTACTTCTTGCAACAATTGCTAGTTTATTTATTGTGAAGAGACCATCCTAAAAAAATAATCATCCCATTCCAAAACTTCTAACCCATGTAACACAAGACACGTGTATATGTACATATAGGGTCATGCTCGGGGGACAAAAAGTTTGACACTGTGTTTTGGAATTGTGATAGAAATTTAAGAATGAGCTGATTTTTGTGAGGATGCTCTCTATGGAGAGGATATCGTCCTCACAAAAATTATGCCCATTATAAAACTTCTAACCCCAATTTTAGAAGTCGAAGTATTGTGGATTATCAATTATTTGTAAACCACTTTTGATGGGTTATGAGTTTCAGAATGGGCTATTTTTTTGTGGGGATGATCCACTCACCGTAGAGATGATTATCATAAAAATCAACCAATTCTGAAACTTCTAGCCTCAATTTTACTAGTTGAAGAATGGTGAACCATTACTTATTTTTAGCCACTTTTGATGAGGTTAAAAGTTTTTAAATGGGCTGTTTTTTTGTGAGAATGATCTCTATGGATGATCTTCTCACCATAGAGATCATTCTAAAAAAAAAAAAAAACAGCCCATTCTGAAAGTAACCCATATTTTTGAGACATGTCAAAACTTTTCCCCCAATTATATATATATGGGTCCCGTTCAGCAACAAACATTTGGCAAACATTTTGGCAAAACATTTTTCAAAACATGGGTTAGAGGTTTTGGAATGGGCTGATTTTTGGTGAGGATGATCTCTACAATGAGGAGATCATCCTCACCAAAAATCAGCCCATTCCAAAACTTCTAGCCCCAGTTTACAAGTTGAAAAATTGTGGACCGTCCATTTTTTGTAAACCATTTTTTATGGGTTAGAAGTGTTGGAATGGGCTGATTTTTGGTGATGATGATCTCCTCACCGTAGAGATCATCCTCACCAAAAATCAGCCCATTCCAAAACCCATGTTTTGAAAAATGTTTTGCCAAAATATTTGTTGCTGAACATTTCCCTATATATATATATATATATATATATATATATATATATATATATATATATATATATATATATATATATATAACTCAAGAAATGATACAAGGTCTGGACTATATAAACACAAAATTTAATGGTTAAGATATTATGTGTATCTCAACAATTCATATCCCGATGATGCTAATCTTGTGTTATTTCTTGAGACAACGGAACCCAACCCTCTCTCTCTCTTTCTCTCTCTTTATTTATATATATATATATATATATATATATATATATATATATAGATTCAAATTTTACATAAATTTAGAAAATAGAGAGAAAGAGAAAGAGATGATTCACAACTCACAATTAGGAGGAAGAGTTTTACCCACTTTATTCATGTTCGTTCCCTCATATATTTTCTCTAGAATTTATTCATTTCCATGTTACGATATTATTAAACAATGGTTTTGTTTTTGACGTTGTTTTTATTTTTATTTTTTATCCTATCAATGAATAGGAATCAAATCATATAGAGGTATATCCAAATTCGAATTTGAATTTTTTTCTTCAATTATTTGAAATAGAAATTCGAGGGATATTCATAATCATTATCCAAATTTGAATATAGGTAACTTATCGAAGATCGGATGATGTCTGATTCAAATTCAAATATTAAAAACCCTTGATTTTTTCAAACCGGTCATCTACTCATCATCCACCCCATTGATTCATCTTCATCTTGTGTAAAATACCCTTCATGTTTTCTTAAACTCAATCATCTTCCACCTTTGATTCCATACCAAAAAAAATTCCTTAATTTTCTTTCTCAAACCCATCATCTTCAAACTATAAAAGAGACAACCATTCTCTTTCCCTCATCATCATTGTCGACAAAAAATTTCATAGATATATCTTGAGATACGTGAAATAAGTTTGCAAATAATTTTATATTGATTTTGATAAAAATGGAGGTACAAATCTCAGTGTTATCCTTTAATTAACAATCAAGTATAAAAATAGTGGTGATGTGTGTAGCTTTCTTCTCTCTGAACTTTGAGTGTGATTGACTGAGAATGTTACTTTGATGGTGACTTTGTTGTGATTCATCTTCTATAGAGGGTTTTTTTATTTATTTATAAATTTTCTTCTCTTAAGACTTCACACTTTATCGACTAAGAAATATTTTTATGTTTGTAGATTAGGGTTTTAGGCTTGATCTCCTCTAGAAGTTTATTATAGATTTTATTTTCTTCGTGCTTTGTGTTTTATTAGCTAAAAAAGATTTCTTCAATTTGGATAAAAGCTTTTAAGCTTGATCTTCTCTTGAATCGAAATCCAAAGCCTTGTTCTTTTCAGCTTCACAAGGCAATTTTTATTGCTCTTTTTTCTTTTAAGCCCAAAAAATCAGATAAATGATGTTCATTTGGGTTTTTTTTTTTCGTTCCAATGAATTTCAATTGAATCCCAAAAATAGCACTTAAAAGAAGCCGTCCAATAGGGGCTTCTTCAAATGATTTTTATGGGAAATCAAAAGCGTAAAAACAGTTCAAGTGTAGTTATCAAAATACCCTTAATCTTTAATCAAATTTTCAACCAAACTTAATCTTAAAAAATGAAATGAGATTACTAAAATACCCTTCATCTTTACCAAAATACCTAACATCTTTACTTAAATACCCTTTATCTTTAATCAAAATTTCAATCAAACTTAACCTTAAAAATATAATTTTTTTTACTAAAATACCCTTCATCTTTATCAATTTTCAAAATATTCTTCATCTTCCAAAATGCCCTTCATTTTTAATCAAATTTTCAACCAAACTTAACCTTAAAAAATAAAAATAAATTATCAAAATACCCTTCATCTTTACCAATTACAAAAATATCTTTCATCTTAAATCAAATTTCCAACTAAACTTAACCTTAAAAATAAAAATGAACTACCAAAATACCATTCATCTTTAATAAAATTTTAAACCAAACTTAATATTAAAAAAAAAAAAAAATTATCAAAATACCCTTCATATTTATCAAAATACCCTTCATCTTTAATCAAATTTTAAATCAAACTTAACCTTAACAAATAAAATGGAATTACTAAAATACCTTTCATCTTTACCAAAATATCCTCATCTTTACTACCAAAAAGTAATTCATCATCACTACTTTATTACCAAAACAACATTCATCTTTATGTGGATGTTGGATTATGTATTATGTAGGTATTTTCTTTATCATATATTCATTTTTAAGTGGAGATGCTACTAAAATTTTGAAAGAATTATAAAATTTATAAATTTATTAAATTCAGAATAATTATTTTTATAATTTTTTAATATAAATTTATTATATATATTTAGTGTAATTATATATTTATTAAAGTATTCTGCTCATTTTTTTATGTATTTTGGGTGCATTATTAACATTAAGGGTATTATGATCATTTTAGCAGAATCTAGTAATAAAAAGCTGTCAAACCAACATCAATTTTTGGTTAATTACTTCTGTAATGAACAAACTTCTACTGAATGTGATTTTTCAGGCTCTGGGCTTCTACCTCTTCTAAAAGCTAGCTTATGGAGCTGGAGTGGCTTTCGTAAAGAACAGACTGGCCCCAAGTCTCTCTTGAAGATCCTTGCTTCTTTTCTAGTGGAGGGTTTGAGAATTTTTTCTTCTCTAGAGGGAGAGTTTCCGCCTTTTAAGAGAAAGTGGTCCCTCTCCAAATGAGGGAGGCATTAATATTTAGATTTAAGGTAAATCAACATTTTCAATTATGCCCCTGACTTGATAGGCTTTGATTAGTTGATTAAAAGTTAATTTTGTCAAATTCCAATTTTAAGAACTATGGATTTTTTTGATGGGCTTCAATAGTCCGATTGGGTGAAGAACCCATAGTTAATGTAGATCACTTAGCTTTGATTGGACCATGGGGCTTTATCTGTGAAAATCCAAAATCCAAGTTAGGGGGCCATTCAACGGACCTACTTTGAATGTGTGGGCCCATTTATGTCTTCGAGGGGTTTTCTTGTGATTTATGAAATTTGGAAGGACCTTCACAAAATTTTGATGCCTATAGTCACCTTCTTCTTCCATCCCTTCTCTCTCTCATCTTCATCTTCTTCATTGTCTTCTTCTAGCCCCCCTTTATCTATCTCTATCTTCTTCATCCTCTTCTTTTCTTGCAGCCAAGGAGGCGTAGAGTTGAAGGTGAACAGATGAAAGGCTTTTCAAAGTTGATTCTCATAACTGTAGATGATTTTTTTATATTTTTGCTAGGGTAACACAGGATTTACTGTGATTCTCACAAGTCTGACGTGGACATGCATACATAACTATAGATGATTTTTTCTTGTATGATGAGGAAAAACATCTATGGTTATGTGCACATCCCATGTCAGACTTGCAAGAATCGCAATAAATACTTTTTGTCATTTCAGCATTTTCCTTTTAGTTATCTAATGATAATAATATTTGGTGGAGGCCATGATATTTGTTTGACCTATTGGATGGTAAACCTAGGCTCAATTTAAGTGATGCACAGCCCGAACTCAACTCAATCCAACATTAACCCAAACTCAGCTCGAGCTTCAGCTTTTAATCACGAGTTGAGCTCGAGTTAACTCGAACTAGGTAGTTTTGGGTGAATTGGGCTCCAACAAAGAAATTTTACCGTACAAAACACGATCCCACATCTCGGGACGAGAATCCCCTTGAAACTCGACGACGAGTTCATTTCAATCATAGCCGTTGCATGCACCTCATAAAACAATGAATTTATAACTATGAGTGTGCCACGTACGTGGGCATGACTTATAAAAGGATACTTAGGGTGACCCTAGATGTTCACCTCCTCAATAAATATTTGGCAGCTTTTTCTATTTCTCAATCATCTCGGTTCTCTTGGAGTGGAAGGCTGAAACAATGGCTAAAGGTTTGATTTTGCTCTCTCTCTCACTCTCAGTCTCAACTCGATCAGTTGAGAAATATTATGTTTTTGAGATTCCATGCGTGTTCAGTGCCAATCTGCGATCAAGATTAACCATTTGTTTGTTTTAATGCTCAAAGATTTTTATTGTTTTGTAGACCTCTCTTTCTAAGGTTTGGAGGTTTCTGTTGTCTATGTTTTTTAGGGTTTTGTTGTTTACGTGATTTCTTATTATCTTATAAAACTTTTAATTCAAGTTTTTTTTTTGTTTGCCTGATTCAAATAATTGTGATCCCATGATTGCACATAGGAAAATATCAAGAAAACAAATTCTAGCCAAAAGTGGATTTTTCGGATGGGCTGGAAAATCATTTTCCACAGAAAATGAGTAATCAAACAATTTAAAAAAAAATAAAAATAAATACAATTTGCATGAAAAATGCATTTTTCATCCATTGTCCATGTGTAACCATGGTTTCAAAACTCGATTTGACGTCTCATCTCGGTCGTGCCAAGAACGAGGTAAACCATTTAACTCGGTTTACAATCATTTGTTCATAAATATTCATGTGAAAATAGTTATACTTTATATATATATATATATATATATATATATATATATATATATATATATATATATATATATATATATATATATATATATATATATATATATATATATATATATATAGAAAATAAGGTGGATTAGAAATGTTAAGTAATATAATTATATTTTATCTAATAAATCAAAGTTACAAAGTTTTTCAAAACATCTTTGATTTTTATTTATTTATAAAGAAAATGATTAATCGTGATTTAATCAATGAATTTTTTTTAAAGATCACAGATTATTTTTTGGTATTTCTTTGGTAACTTTTTTAAGTTTTATTTTATCATTTAGTATATGAAATGCATTTATTTATTTATTTTATACGTAAAAAATTATGTAAAATTCACATATTATTATTATTTTTTGGAATGTTTTTTAAAGTTTTATTTTATCATTTAGTATATGAAATGCATTTATTTATTTATTTATATACGTAAAAATTTATGATTATGATTATTTTTTTAATACATTCGATGTTATCCTGACTTTATCAAACTTTTGCTTCCGAACCCCGACTTTGCAACTATTCTCCTAAGTCATAACGAAATTGAATTTTTCCTAAAAACCCATTGCCTTCAACTTCTAAAGTTTTATAATCCCCCAAAATTTTCCCTGGTCTATCCGAATAAAATTGGGAATTCGAATGTATATGGTAACTATGTTTCTAATGCATGTAAATAGTGGTCGACTTTTTGCGATTCTAATTGTTCTTAATCTGGTTTTGATTTTTATCAATATTTGTGGCCCATGGTTCTTGATAGTTTCATTATTTGTGTTGCAGGCACTCAAGGTAGTAGTGGCGAGTCCATTATAGGAACAATTTGTGACACAATGGCCCAGGGTACTAAAAAATGTTGAATATCATTAGTATTAGGAGAAACATAAGTTTCTTCACATTATGGTTATAACTCGGTTTCGTGTCTCGTCTCGTCCATGCCAGATACTGAGTCGTCTTGGACGACTTTTCCAATATGTCTTGTTCAAAAATTTCAAAAATGAACATTGGATTTTAAATTTCATCCGAAAAATTGACTTGTCCGTCCGTCTCGTCCATGCCTTATATTATTGAGACGACTTGGGCTATACATTGAGTTTTGAAAGCATGGTTCACATACATATGCATGCACACTTTTTTTCTAATTCCTGAATTCCATGTCCATGCATATATATATATATATGCACCATGTGTTTTGAGTGTTTTTTTGTTTACAATTACAGGAATGGGTGTTGGCGCTGGATTTGAAATTGCAGAGGGGGTAGTTACTGCTATATTGGGTCCTTGCACCATTCGAAGTGAAACTGTAGTGGCCTCTGAGGCTACCAAAGCTGAACAATCCACCAAAAACAGTGTTGGTAGATCCGATCCATGCAGCAATCACTCTAAGGCCTTCCAAGATGTATGTAATATTTGCCTATTATCAACTAATTAACTTCCTTTAATATTATTCATCATGTTGTTAAGAAAATAATCGACGAGTATATATATGGAGTGACAGCTCATTCTATACAAGGGTTTAAAAAAAAGAGTCGCGATAATATGACTTGCCAGGTGGCATATTCAATCAACTCTTTGATGTGGACAAGTTCCGGAACCGTAGATCTGTACACCTTGGGATACACGGTTGCACTTACCCATTAAAGTGTATTCCTAGGGAATCTTGTGTCCCAAGGCATACAGATCTACAGTGTTGGAATTATTATTTTATTATTTATTTATTTTCATTATCAAAATTATTTTGTAGCCTTTTCACATATACAAATTTTATATAAATATTGGATTGTAATTTGTTCAAAATATTAAGGATAAAATTGGAAACCATGTTAGTGGTCTGACATTGGTTACTAGCATCAAATATGATGGGTTAGTGAACATCCTATCAAAACTTAAGTGGTATTCACCTAATACTAGAATTCTACGATGGGTAGAAAATCTAGTATCCTCTATTATAAATAGGTGGCCGTCCCCCCTCTCTACACACAGATTATTCTATCATTGAGATAGAAGGTTCTCATCACCAAAGTGTAGGCAGAGTTGGGGTAGTGCACCTATTCTTCGCAGATCAAGATCAAAGTGTTCTATGCGGATTATCGGAAAAATGAATCCAGGTATTTTACAATTATTGCTTTTCGATTTTGATTATTCTATTGTTTGTTCAAGATCAAATCCTAGATCCATGAATATCATGTTTATTGTATTTTTCCAACAATTGGTATCACAGCCATTCCGGATTTGTTCTTGTTCAAAACTTTTATTGAATCTAAGTTGAATCTAGATCGATCTTGATTAAATCTGCCATTTATTTTCTTCTTCAAAGAAGTTTATATAAACAGAAACATGATGTTATCTCGTTTTATCATTTGATGAGAACCAAATAAATATTTTTCGCATCTCTGCGATGATCGGATAGGTAAGAAAAACCTTCGGCTGAACCTATTGAAACAATAGGAAAAGATCCAAATCGTTTTTTCTTTTGTTATTGATTTAAAACTAAGAAAAACTGAAATTGAAAAGATTTCAGATCTGTATAAACCGAAATCGAATCTAGAACGATTGTGAAACTACCGATTATAGAATCTAGATTTGTTTAAAACCGATAAAATAAAATAAAATAAAAGAAATTGGAATCTCTTCGATTCGCAAATCTAGTCGATCAGTTGCAGGTTTTACAATCGGACGTTACCGGATGCTTTCCGGTGACCATATTAATGGCCCGACGTCGGTGATCAGCTCTGCCGGTCAGCGTTTGGATGGCTGCGATTGAGCGGCGGCGGCTAGGGTTTTCAGCAGTTCGGTCTTGATGAAGAAGACGAACTGTTCTTCGTTTTGGGCTGGGCTGACCCATTTTAACTATTCGTTTGGGCTAAGCCCGATAGCATTTATTAAGTTGGGCTTTAGATTTTGACTTTGGGCCAACCCGATTCGGGCTTCGGTTGGGGTTCTTTGTTTAGTTGGGCCAAGCCCGTTTATTATTTATTTGGGCTAAGCCCGATTCAGTTCTCGTTTTGGGCTGAGTCTGATTCATTTTTTCGGTTTTGGGCTAAGCCCGATTCATATATAAACCAATGTTTTAAAGGTCTGTTGGGTTAAACCCGTTTCAGACTCGGACCGACTCATTTAACCGAACCGTTGGGGTCAACCTTTGACCCAATTCGAGTCAAACCGGTCCAGCTGAACCGGTTCAATTGGTTCAAGTGTGAACCAGACCATAGAAAACCATTTTTCTTATAAAACTTCGAAAAAATGATAACTAATTCGTTTTAAATCCGATTTGGACAAAATAAAAGTCCATTTTGAATATTTTTTCGAGATCTATTCAATAAAAATGTTAAAAAAATTTGTTGACAGCAACATATAACAGTAAAGTTCAGATTAAGTTGTACCCTTTTGGAGAATATATCTATAATTGCTTTCTTTTATATTGAATAATTTATTTTGTTATTGTAATGTACCCACATCCAAAACAAGAACAATTAGAAAGCAAATTTAGATATATTAGGGTATAGGTCTTGCCTATAGGGGTTTAGGAAGACACTTTGAGTGATCGTTCAAGGAACGTGATGGAAATAGGATAGTAGTCTGCCTAAAGGTGACCGTTCTATGGAAGTTACGGGTTCTTGAATTCTGAGACTAATGTCTCACTAAGATCACTTTGTGGCACTCTTTTGCATGAAATCATTAACTTCTGCCTAAAGGTGATTTATGGATGTTTGTGTAGATCGAGTGAATAGAATAGTCACAAGTGTGAAGGGGAGAGAAGGATAACCCTCTTGCCTAAAGGTGTGGATAGTGTCTGGATTGAACTGGAACATGAGTGGCTAGGTCTATGTGCGAACTCCAACGCAATTTTAGGGAACATATAGCATATTAAGAGCTCAGCCCAAAGGCGAGTCTTGATGATGCGACTTGTTTGTACCTGCAGAGTGGAAAGTTTTACCCTTAATAAAACACTCTGAAATGATTCGACCAAAACCCCTAATACGAATTAAAAGAATTGAATCCCACAGTGTATATTAATGTTTGACTATATTTTAGTGCAGGTATGGATGGGTCATTGATTCAAAAGAGTCTAGCAGGAATTGAGCCTCTTAATGGCTCTAATTACTCATCTTGGAGGATGAATATTGCAATTTTGTTGGGATGCATGGATTTTGATTTTGTTCTCTTTGAGGACATGCCACCAACTCCACTTCCAGATTCTACGGAGTTGGTAAGGGCCCAATTTGCTAAATGGGAAAAGACTAATAGATTGTCTATGATGATCATTCGAGCATCTATTAGTGAGACTTTTCGAAGTGGTATTCAGACCACAGATACAGCTAAAGAACTATTGCAAATCATCAAGAAACAGTTTGTGGGAACAAAGAGATCTGTTCAATATGAGTATTTGGGTCAGTTAATGAATCTGAAATATGATGGTAACGGAAATGTACGGGAACACATACTTAAGATGTCCAAACTTGTAATTGGTCTCCGAGAGCAAGGGATTATTTTTGAAGATGACCTTCTAGTACACATGACAGTTTTATCTCTGCCTAATTCTTTTAATACTTTTAAAGTCAATTACAGTGCACAAGAAACTAAATGGGATCTGAATCAGTTGATTTTCCTTTGTGTCACTGAGGAAGCAAGATTGAGAGGTTCTAAGGTTGAGTCAGCACACTTGGCAGTTCACCCAAATAGCAAGAAAGATTTCAAGAAAGACGGCAACAAGAATTTTAAACAAGGAAATGAGTTCAATGATTTCAAGAATCAGAAAACAATCAAGGAAAAGATAGAGATTGAGAAAATAGATAATGAAGATTGTTGGTTCTGCAAGAAGAAGGGACACATGAAGAGAGATTGCTTTGCGTATAAGAACTGGTTGCAAAAGAATCTATGAGCGGTTCGACAGCAAGATAAACCCTAAACCAAAGGATAGATTTTTCTTAGGAATGCAGATGCATTGTTGGTTGAGGTAGTTGGAGCTTATCGTCTTATTCTTGATATAGGACATTATTTGATTTTAGAGGAGATTTTTTATATCTTGTCTTTTAGATAAACATTATTTCCATTTCTAGATTGGATATTGTTGGACATGTTTTTTATGGTATTTATCAGTTATCTTTGGATAATTTGTTTGCTTCTTCTATGTTATGTTTATTTGTTGATTCTTATGTTCCAGGGTCTAAGTGTTATAGTTCGTCAGAAAACTCTTCTATGTTATGGAATTTGAGATTATGTCACATTTCCAAGAAAAGACTAGAATCCTTAGTTAATGAAAGAATTGTAGGTCCTCTAGATTTTCAGATTTTTTTTTTATGTTTTGTGAATTGCCTTAAAGATAATATGATTAAGCAACGGAAGTTTGAAGTTATTAGGGTTATCGATTTGCTAGGTTTCTTAAATATGATCAAAATAGTGGGAGTAAAATGCGAAAGAAAGTTATATTTGAAGAGAAACATAGTGATCCACTAAAATATATATATATATATATATATATATATATATATATATATATATTAATTTTGTAACATTTACCTCATTTGGTGGCATCACCTATCTGTACAGTCGTTGTAGAAGATGAACAATCCAACCAGAACCTAATCCTCAAGCAGTGGTGGTTCCAGTTCCACATGCAATCATTTCCATTAGGAGATCTACCCGAGAACGCAGACCCGCTAGTACAGATGATTATGAGGTATACTTTCAAGAATGAGATGCTATCAAAGGTGATATAGATGATCCTTCAACATTCAAAGAAGCAATGGATTCAAATGAATCCCAATTCTGGTAGGAAGCAATGAAAGAAGAATTGATATCTATGAAAAAGAATGAAGTATGGAACTAACGACGTTTCCAGAAAGTCGTAAGATAATAGAATATAAATGAGTTTTCAATATTAAAAAAGATTCAGAAGGTCAAGAAGTTTAACATAAGGTTTGTAGCAAAGGGTTCCATACAAAAGTCAAGTATTAATTTCTATAAGACTTATTCTCAAGTTATCTGTAAGTTGAAAATATTAATTTATAGGTTGAAACAAGCATCAAGACAGTGGTACTTGAAATTTGATCAAGTGGTGACTAGATACAGATTTAAAGAAAATGTCATTGATAAATGCATATATCGCAAGATGAGTGGGAGTCAATTAATCATTATTGTGATTTATGTTGATGATATATTGCTAGTAAGCAATGATGCTCATCTCTTATGTGATAATTAGGTTGTTACTGATTTTGCAAAGAATGAAAGAGTAACCAGATGAAACAAGCACATCGAAATAAAATACCTTTTAGTATGTGAAAAGATTTGTAAATGATTGATCGAGATTGTCAAGATAGATTCTAGCAATATGATAGCTGACCCTCTCACAAAAGGATTCCCGCTAAAGATTTTCAAGGAACATGTAACTCGTATGGGAGTTATCATGTCATTTGTTCATGTTATTTAAGTATTAAGTTTATTTTATGCTTGTTTTGATTTATTTATCCTCTTGATAGACTATTTATTACTGCTTAAAGAAATTGATTATGACTAGTCATTATTTATGCATTATTGTGTACACATGTTATGTTTGCCTGTGAGTAGATGTACTCGTAAAGTGTTAAAGAAATGCTTGGACTAGACGTGACTTGGCATCACGTTGATGAAGTCTTCATTCTGGATAGAAAGGTGATGGAATATCACATAGCTGGTTGCTAGTAAGATATCAGAATGACATACGATGAGTATGAAGCTGAACAGCTAGGGAATGTACATACAGACTACATTGAAAGCTGTACATTGCCCTAATACCACAAAGAAAGTTCACGTAAAGGTAAACTCTTGAATTTATTGATGGTACTAGTTTTGAGACCATAGAACTGTCTTAGGGCCGACAAATGAGCACTTTGTTACATCCATGATCCATTATTAATGGTATCTTTGAATGAAGGTGACAGTTAAAGATTATCTAAATTGTTTTGAATAATTATTTTTCAAAAGAGTGCACTCGATTATTCAAAAGGTAACAATCCAGAGAGTCGTTTTCTAAACAAAAGGTATATGTGAAGGCTAAGTGGGAGATTGTTGGAATTATTATTTTATTATTTATTTATTTTCATTATCAAAATTATTTTGTAGCCTTTTCACATATACAAATTTTATATAAATACTGGATTGTAATTTGTTCAAAATATTAAGGATAAAATTGAAAACCATGTTAGTGGTCTGACATTGGTTACCAGCATCAAATATGATGGGTTAGTGAACATCCTATCAAAACTTAAGTGGTATTCACCTAATACTAGAATTCTACGATAGGTAGAAAATCTAGTATCCTTTATTATAAATAGGTGGCCGTCTCCCCCTCTCTACACACAGATTATTCTATCATTGAGATAGAAGGTTCTCATCACCAAAGTGTAGGCAGAGTTGGGGTAGTGCACCTATTCTTCGCAGATTAAGATCAAAGTGTTCTTTGCGGATTATCGGAAAAGCGAATCCAGATATTTTACAATTATTGCTTTTCGATTTCGATTATTCTATTGTTTGTTCAAGATCAAATCCTAGATCCATGAATATCATGTTTATTGTATTTTTCCAACATACAGTTCCCGAACTTGTCCATGTCAGGGAGTCGATTGAGTATGCCATCTGGCTAGTCATATTATCACTACTCTAAAAAATTTAAAGTCAGTAAACTCCTAATATTTCATTACTTATCTTCAATTGTGGTAGTTTGGACCATGTCAGCTGATATGCTGTTCTTTGTATCATATATTAGTTATTCTCAAAGGAATACATACTTAAACATGTTGGGGGAGATGGAAGGATATTCCTGGGATTTCCAAGCGAATGGGAAAAGTATTAGAAAGTATTCCACAAATTCCTTCAGTTTTGTGGATCTTAATTGTGAGCTTCGGGTTTCTTTCCTCCTTTTGTTAGCGAAAGAGGAATGTGGACCCTTACCAAGGGCATTTTTGTAATTTCACTTTAAAAAAAATTTAAATTTTGGGTGTGGGGCCAAAGTTTTCGGATTCTATGTCTTATGATATGTCAGATATTATCAAGTTTCATTAAAAATGACTGTCGTTTGTCACTAATTTTAAACTCTTATTTCAGAGTATGTAGTAGTTTATACTCATCCTGAAATGTGTAGAGTAGTTTATGATTCATCTCAGATCATGTACAGTAGTTTAAGTTTAGTTCAGAGCGACAAATCAAACGGATGTCAAAAATAGGGTGTAGTGTGTACATAATTCTTTTCTATAGCAAGATTGTGTTCTATAAATGATCCAGTTAAGGCTAGTTGTAAAATTTCAAAATAAAGATAGATTTATCCCAATCTGTTTGCAATAGGAGTTGTGAATGTTGCATTTATTCTAATAAGATGGTTAATGTGACTTCTTCATCATTTGTTGATTCTTGTTGAATCTCAACTATAAATTTCTTTAGATTAAAAATAAGCCTTATAATATGATACTAATGTTTCATTTTTCTTTTATGTTTAAGTGCTTTAATCACTATGGGAGCGACATCGGCAAGTGCCAATTCTACCTGGATATGCTGTCCGAGTGCAGCAAGAAATCTGGTCCAAATCAATTGCCTAAGAGATAATGACCCCAACGCCTTAGGACGACTTCTAATCACAATTTTTTTTTTTTTGCTTTCTTTTGCTAGGTTTGTTTTGCTTCTTGAATCCCCATTTCTGTCTAATGATGGTCGATTTTTTACCTTACTATGTTAGATTATTTTAGTTATAAAATCATTTTGTTTAACTTGAATTTGGACACTAGATTCCTCTACTGCTTGGCAATGTGTGGGAGTGTGGGTTTTTTTTTTGTTGTTGAGAAATTTACAAAAAAGTGATCAACTTTTGAAGTATTTACAATTCCAGCTCACTGTTCATTTTAATTACCAAAATGTGAACGATAACGAATTTGGAGGTTTTTAAAGTAACTATTTCGTAGGTTTAAGGTGATAATTTCACATTGAACCTGCGAAATATATATATATTTTTTTAATGACAACGTGATTGTTCGCGTTTTGATAATTAAAATGAACAGTGAGCATGAATTGTAAGTAACTTATTTTCAAGTCACGAAATAGTAATTCACCTTTTTTACTTATAGATTTTTTGAAACTTTGGAATTAGTGGTTCAGTAGAATTGGGTATCATCGAATAGTGGGGGTATTCCTCTGTTATATGTAGAACAACTTAAATCAATTTCTAAATTAACAATGTGACAGGTAATAGCTTATATCTAACTTTTACTTATTACACCCTAATTAAAAATAAAGAAAATAAGTGAATGGTGAGAATAAGCAAAAGTTGGGGTGCCAATAGAAAGTCTCTCTTTTTTTTAGAGTTGCTACTAGCACCCCAACTTTTACTTATTAATCGATTCTAAAAAGGATCTATTTGTAAATAATTAGGGTTGTGTATGTTCCTAGAAAATCTTTTGCTTTTCATTGTAAGTACTATAAACAACAGCACGATTTAACATATCAAAGGAACCAAATAATTTTTTATGAGTTGTGATAATCTGACTCTTTTTTTTTAGACATTCTGACCTGGTAGTTCACATAACCATAGATCCTTTGCTTCAGGATACACAAAGAAAAAGATTTATGGTTCTCTGAACTGTCAGGTCAAAGTATGTACTAAGAGCATCTTCAACATCAATTTATCATCATTCCTTTTTTAGTTTATAATAAAAGAAAAATTTAGTAACAAGATGGCGGATGTGATTTCAAATTGGCTTGGGCAATTTGAACCCACCATTTGTGCTCTTTGCACCTCCTCAAAATTTTGAAATACACCATGTATTCGCTTTTATTTAGTAACTCTTTTGCACCCACCACCTCAATTGAACCTCAATATCCTTAGAACTTGCAATGTAAGGTTAGACATTCTCAACTGCAAGCCTAGGGTTAGGAAATATCAATAACCAAAAAAATAAAAATAAAAAAATAAATCTTTTTTTGGTAGTTCATTATCAAATTCTACAATAGAGATTTGATAAGATGTTATTGAATCTATTAAGGACTCGGTTCCTATAATGCATCAATTGGTAGGTTCTTATAAGTTGATTCTGGAGGATCCTACCGAGTCACAATGAAATTTTTTAACGTAGAGAGTTCTTTTGTTAGCGACAACTTGGTCATTTTACTATTTTCATAGCACAAATATTGTCCAAGACTAATTTGACTGGCCTGAGTCATCTCGTGTAGATCATGGACAAGATGGATTTTCAATGTGAATCTTGTCACATGGTGTGTCGTTTGACAATCGAGATAACTAGTGAAATTTTAAAAATCTTGGTCGAGTCAATAAAATTCGAATGAATCACTAGGGAGTTTGTATTTTTTTTTTTTTATAAGAATAATTGATTTTTTGATAATTTAAATATTTGTTAGGTAAATAAAATATGATCTTGTGGCTAAACACTTCTAATCTACCTTATCTTATAATAAAAAAATTGTAATTGTGTATATACAAATATAGGTCAATAAAAATTGCACATTGAAATAAAAGATTTTTTCCCAAAACTAGATGACTCATCCAAGACAACTCCGTTTTGTCCAAACCATGGTTATAAGCTCTCTCTAATCATGAATAGTGTTTTCGAACCTTAGGTTCGTGGAAACACTCAGCCCCACTTAACCAATATTAGAGATGTTTCCCATGGTTTTAAATCTTGTATGAGACTGAGATGACTCTCGTTCGAATCATTTTGGTATCAATAAGCAACATGACAGATATGCACTATGTCTCAGCTTTCACACTATCTCGTGAGATAAACAAGATGATTCAGACAATATTTTGAAAATCTCGGCCAATGTAGTAAAACTCAACCAAGTCAACTTGGATTTTGTAGATTTTGATTAAAATACTCCTATTTGTCAAAACAAATACTTCCACAATCTATTCAATATGATAGACACTATGTTTTCAAACTAATGACATGCCCTTGGACCTCAGTTATCTTCTTTAAAACTAACATAAATGACCTAAATACCCTTTACGAATCAGAATCATTCTAGAGTGATTAGTTATTATTATTATTATTATTATGTGCTTCGTTGATGTACCTATCATAGGTCAAAGAAATTGAAAAAATCAAAAGTTCACATCCACTAATTGGGATAATATCCAATTTGACTTCTTCAAATTATTTGAATTTTATATATCTCAATATTTTGTGGATTGGATCCGGATTAGTATTTACAATCTAAACCTTCATAAGTAATGGTTGTAGAAGAACTCTACTCCATTATCAAAGTTGTGTACCATCCAAAGAAAAATAGACAAATAAATCAGTTCTGACCCATCTGACCATCTCCAGTCTTTCCCCACCCCATCCACCTCTTACTCTCTTCACACTTGGAGAAAGTTCTCTTGGGTCTTGTGCAGTCAAAATAAACACATCAGCAGAGGCCTGTTTGGAAATTGTGCAAAATTATGACAAAATTGATATTTTTTTAGTTAATTGTAAGTATTGAGTAGTTCTAACAATTGGGTTAAGCCAAATAATGGAAAAAAATGCATTTTTGCTAATAGTAACTATTAATCTAGTTCTAGAAATTGGACCAATTAAAACAACAAATTCTGAAGTTGGTAAAATGGATCCAAGGAACATGATTCGTTTCGTTAAATTTTTGGATAAAACTTTGATGATGATGATGATGAAACCAACAATCGTGGAAATTATAATAAAATCAGTGCTTGCGAAGTACTGTAGAGCACATTCTTATCTAATTGAAAGCTTAGAGAGTTAATTGGATTGTGCACAATTAAAAAAAGAGACTTTACGAAAACATGATCAATTTTTGACAAAATTACGATTCTGGCTCACTTTTCATTTTAATTCCCAAAACGTGGACCACAACAATCTCAAAGGTTTTAAAGTGCAATTTCACAGATTTAAAGTGACTATCTTGCATGGTCACTAAAAGTAGTGAGATCATCACTATAGAAACCAACGAAATTATCACTTTTTGGAGAAAAATCAGTGAGATTGTCACTTTAAACCTGCGATCTCATACGCTCACGTTTTGGGATTAAAATGAACAGTTAGTTAGAATGGGAATTTCATCATATTTGGCTCAACAAATGGTAATTCACCCTTAAAAAAAATCTAAATTGGAAACAGTACCTTATAAGTTGAGAAAAAATGAAAAACATGTTAAAGTGGGTTTCACTCCTCAAACTTATAATTTTTTTTATATTATTATTTTGTATAAACATGTCCTCACGTACTATATTCATTCTTTTGTAGTGAATGCTCGCACTTTTATAGTGTTTTAAAATTCTTACACATGAGTGTGACAGTAAGTAAGAGCTGAAACAACAACATTGAAACTAGAATAAATAAGGTTTGGGCCATTCAAACTGACTAATTACTGCAGATGTTAATTGTTTGGTAAAGCATAGCATGGGTGTTTTACAGTTTCAATGGTCTTGTCCTTTCTTTCTTCCATTCTTCCATCCAATACTATCTTATTAGATTCTTTAGAATGCATTTGGATGCTGGCACTTTTGATTCTCAAAAGCAGTTTTTGGGATTCTATTTATATTTGGTGAAGATCTAAGAAGTGCTTCTACGGCAAAAAGATGTGTAAATGCGAGAACTAGCAACTTAACACACTTTTGAATTTCGACTATAGAGACGGAATCGAGTTTTACCTTGTTTGACTCTGCTCTACTGATCCGAAGTAACTTTTGAGTTCCTCCTGTAAACATCGGCGTAGTACTTGTCAATTATTCTCTGATGTCCAAGTTAGAATTGTAAAGATAACAATACTAAAAAAAAATAATTTTAGTCCTTGTTCTCTCGGCCAAAAGATCTTTTTTTCCTCCATCAATTCTTCTATGTATAGGTTCTTCCTTCAAATCAGTGTTTCCCCTTTAATCGAGATTTGATTACGGTGAATTCCTTGATTGCAAGGATCTAAAATGGAATTTGAATATCTGAAATTGAGTTCAAGATTCTTGGGAGATTTCTTCCGAAATCTCTGAACTTGACACGCATAATCTAGAATTGTGCAAATATTCATATTAGACTTGCCTTGCTAAGCAAGCTAGGTCTTCCCTTATGTTGTCCTGCCCTACCAAGATTCTTGGGAGATTTTGGAAGAAATCTCCAGACTTGACACACGTAATCTAGAATTATGCAAATATTCAAATTTGACCTGTCCTGCTAAGCCGACCAGGTCTTTAATGCTGTCATGCCCTATCAGTCAGACTAGATAGTACTACCTTGGTCTATCCTGCTACTAGGTAGGGTTGGATACATTGGTTCGTTCAAAGTACTGTTTATTCGACTAGGACACATGTACGGTCTAGATAACGTCCATTATTACTCTTCACACCGACATTTGCAAGAATTTGAAGGAACTCAAACTTGGGTCTTTTTTAAATAAAATAAAATAAAAAAATTCCCTTATATTTTCATATATGAATCCCATGAAGGAATGGTATTTCAAGATATGAAATCTATTACTCAAAAAATTTAAACCTTGTAATGTGATTACCAAAATACCTAAAAAACAAGGTCCTCTTTGGATACTAAGTTAGAAAGTTATTTTCTTTAATTTTTTAAAAAATATATAGATTTCTTTATTTTTTTCAAAATTATTTGTTAAAATTAATCCAAACTTTTAATAGTAAAAATTGTTACTTTTTAAAGTTTATCCAAATGGATTCAAAAACTGTTTCCCCAAACACATTTCCTTGACATTATTACCCAGTAATTGATTCTTAAAATACACCTTTATTTTCTAAATATTTTTGAAAAATCAAAATCACTCTAGAATTTATAATGACATGAATTGTTCTAAGAGGAACCTAACCGTAGTCATAAATTCGTACCCATAAGTTGAGAAATGGTGGAGAAGCCCATTTTTTTAATAGAAAAAAAAAAAAAAGAATGTCTTTTTGGACAGGTGTAGAAACTTTTCTCCAAAAGGCTGAAAATGGAAGAATTGAAATTTTTAAGAAAAACGAAAAAAGACAAAATCACAAATAATGAAAAGTCAAATATATGTTTAAATCTCAACCTTTGATCTTTGGTCAATAATATCAGCATTATTGATCGAACGATGGGTTGCAACCGATCATAAATAGAGATCAGATCTACGATCAAGATTAATTTTTACATCCCAATCAACAGTCAAAGATCAACTCCCAATGCTTTGATCTTTATAAATGGTCTCTCTAGTTTACACAATTTGATCAAGATCATTTCTTGGTCAACGGTTACAGCACATTACTTAATCCACGTTTACGAAGTCTTAGATCCTCATAAACATAATTAGATTTGCAATTTTTCGGAAAGTGGGGACCAAAAATTCAATGGGCCCCACCAGGTCAAATATTAAGGCAGCTTTAGGCGAGGAATCGATTTCCTGCTTCCTACAAAAGTGAGAGAAGTCAAAAGCTGAAGCCGATTAATCCTCACTTTCCATAATTCCTAAACTTACTTCATGAAACAAATTTACTTGGTTTTAATTTTTTACTAATTTGTCTCACCCCCTTGTTGATATGACAACAAAGGTTTTAAATATCGTATCTAATTGAATGTTTCGGTGACTTAAAAAAAAAAAAAATTATTTTAGAAACATCCCTATAAAATAGGTGATATTAGGTGTATCCCTTGTAAAATGCAAGATTAGGCTTATCCCCCTGGACTGTAAGCTAATATTACATTTTGTTGATAATTTAATGGTGAATTTTTTTTTTTTCTTCTTCAAAATGCTCTTTAACTATTTAAGTTAATAAATCAAAATTTGAAAAATATCAAAATATCAAAATTTCACTATTAAATCATCCAGAAAAAAACAATGTTGATTTACAATCAAAGGGGATAAATTGAATATCACTAATTTTACAGAGGGGTGTTTCTAAAATGCCCTAAAACATTCAATGTTTTGTATTTATCTTAACTGATATCAATATGTATCGACTAATATAATTCGATATTTTAAACGATGGTGATAACCAACTCTCTCTCTCTCAACATTTATCTCTTCTCTTTTTCAAAAGGACACAATAAATAGTTATTCAAACATAATCTAATATATAAAATCATTAAAAAAAAAAAAAGTACTCATTCGAGAAGCGATTTTTGCAATAAAATTTTCTTTTAAATTACGCACCCAAAGGTGAAAATAGTTGAGAAACAAGCATATATGTAATAATCAGTCGAAATCCATTTCTCAAAAGGTCAATTTTTATATTAAGTACCCCAATAATGTGAAGACGTTAGATTAGTGATCAAATCAAAGGTCAAAACTTCTAACATTATTATCAAGGACATTTAGCATAAAAATCCCATAGATTTATGGCAATTTAATAATCAGATAGAACTATTTGCGACAATAACTCATGTTTTTGGATATAAATACCCTCACCTATAATTTCTCTAATAAACCATTGAAAAATAATATTCTAAATTATAACTCTCTCTCTCTCTCTCTCAACATTTTCTATCATTGGAATAGAGTGAGAGATCTATTATTTCTATAAAAAAGTCATTGGAGTTCATCAAAGAGGTTCTAGCTTTGAGTGATAAACTCTCGTGTTTGATCCACAATCTAATGAAGATTTCAACTAAAGATTATCAATCTCTCCTTTATCTTTTTCATTTTTTTAAATTATTTTTATATTCTTACAATTTTGATATATTTTATGTTCATAGTTATAGAAATAGAAAATGGTAGTAAAAGAATATTGATTTCACAAAATTTACCCAGTGTTGAACCTAGATGCTGGAATTTATTATAATGTCGAGTCTCTATGATACTTATTGTTGAGGTTCGACTTTGCTGACTTTTTTCATTTACAGAAACTTCTGTTAGACAATTTCATTGACGTTTAACAATAGGTCATGTCGAGTTTCAACAATACATTCCAGAGGTTCGACACTAGATAAATTTTATGAAAAAAATTATAAAAAATATATGAAATCAATTTGTTTTGCTACCATTGTCTCATGATTATAAGAATATATAAACAATTAAAAAAAAGAATGATAGAGAGGAGAAATTGATAACCTTTGGTTGAAATCTTCAATAAATTGTGAATCGAACATGAGAGTGTGTAGTTACAAGGTTTATTATTGTTCCTCAAATCTAGAGCCTCTTAGGTGGATTCTGATGGCTTTTTGGTAGGTTTTGGTAAATAGAATGAGGGTTTGTTCTTTACAGAAGCCAGTTCCAACTCTAGAAATTAGCTTATGAAAAAGTAGAAGCTCAGAGCCTGAAAAGCCATATCCAGTAGAAGCTTGTTTGTTACAGAAGAACATAAGCCAGAAATTGATGTTCGTTTGATAGTTTTTTATTGTTGGATTCTGGTTAAATGATCAGAATACCTTTAATGTTGATAATGCACCTAGAATGCACAAAAAATGAGAAGAATACTTTAATAAATATATAATTACACTAAATATATATAAATATAATAAATTTATATTAAAAAATTATAAAAATAATTATTTTTATTTTAAATAAATTTATAAATTTTATAATTCTATCGAAATTTCGACAATATCTCCTCTGAAAAATGAACATATGATAAAGAAAATACCTGCATAATACACAATCCAACATCCAAATAAAGATGAAGGGTATTTTGATAATAAAGTAGTAATGATGAATTATTTTTTGTCTTGATAGTAAAGATGAATGGTATTTTGGTAAATTTTTTTTTAAGGTTAAGTTTGATTGGAAATTTAATTAAAGATGAAGGGTATTTTGATAATTGGTAAAGATGAAGGGTATTTTGATAATTTCTTTTTATTTTTTAAGGTTAAGTTTGGTTGAAAATTTAATTAAAAATGAAGGATATTTTGTTAATTGATAAAGATCAAGGGTATTTTGGTAATTTTCTTTTATTTTTTAAGGTTAAGTTTAGTTGAAAATTTGATTAAAGATGGAAGGTATTTTGATAAAAATGAAGGATATTTTGGAAGATGAAGGATTTTTTGGTAATTCCCTTTTGTTTTTTAAAGTTAAGTTTAATTAAAAATTCAATTAAAGATGAATGGTATTTTGGTAATTCCTTTTTATTTTTTAAGGTTAAGTTTGGTTGAAAATTTAATTAAAGATGAAGGGTATTTTAGTCACCTCATTCCATTTTTTAAGGTTAAGTTTTATTGAAAATTTGATTAGTAATTACACTTCAACCATTTTACGTTTTTGGCTTCCCCTAAAAGTCATTTGAAGAAGTCCCTTTTGGACGACTTCTTTTAGGAGTTACTTTTGAACTTCAATTGAAATCTACGGGAACCAAAAAAACTCAAACGAACATCATTTATTTGATTTTTTTTGGCTTAAAAGTAAAAAAAAACTGACTCCTAAAACTTAAAAGAACAGGGCCTGAATCTCTTTATTTCAATGGTATAAAATGTTGAGAGTGACAAAGTTATAATTTATAAGATTATTTTTCAAGAATATATTAGAGAAATTGTAGGTGAGGGCATTTCTATCCAAAAACATGATTGTGGCAAATAATCTTGTTTTGAGTTTTTTTATTTTTATTTAAAAAAAAGGCCCTTTTTGCCATTGTCATAAACCTATGGAATTTTTATGCTAAATGTCTTATTATCAATGTATCCTAAGAAGCTATTTCTCAAAAGGCGATTCTCACCAAATGATAATTTTACAGTCACACTTTCACCTGTGATTCTTGAAAGAAATAAACTTTTGAAGGATCAATTACACAATCCGTTTCTTGTAAAAGTGATTCAAACAAAAACCTAACTCGAATGAGACAGATTTAGTGTTACTAGATTGGTTTCTAGTGGATTGAATCATGAAGTTGTACCAAGTGAACGAGGTTGTGGAATATAACAAATCCATTTTAATCAATTTGCAAACTCAATCATTTTGATTCGTTGAATTTTGTTATTAGGTTCAGCGGACCAAAATTGTACTAAGTTAACGAATTATACTAATGAACCTAAACGAACCAAGAAACAAATTATCTCTGCTTGTCCCTGCAAAACAGATTTGTTAGATTGGCAAATTAAAAACCTAAATTCGATTCAAGCCAATAGATGAACCAAGTAATAGAAGGCCGATCTATGATTTCCTCGGGAAAATCACTTTGATGAGATGAAATATTTGATTAATCATACTTCCACTCTGGCTGCATCACTATAAAAGTGTCACGACTCTATCGGTTAAGATTGGAAAAGCTAGAAGATGATTGATTTTGGGATAAAAATGAGGGCATTTAAGTCATTGTCCTTGGCTTATTAGGGAAGACCGAGGACAAGGGGCATGTCAACAGTTTGAGAGCCAAGGGGGGTAGCTCAAATATTCACCAAACTTAGAGGGGGCATGTTTAAATCACCCATTTAGTTATTAAACATAATGCACATGCATTTAAAGCACATTTGTAGGAAGTAATATTTAATATCCCTCAGACAGACTAAAGATGGTCCAACACCAAATAACTTTGAATGCTGAGGATCCAACACAAGGTGGGCCCCCTTGATTGTGCATCAATTTACCATTCAATCTTGATGGACCATACTTATACACCCACCATTGCTGTACGCTGTAAATATCCATTTAAAAAGACCAGGATTCCCAAATATATTTAATATCTATATCTACATAATAAAACATACATATAGAACCACAATGCTTGACTTTCTGTTTCACTGTTTCACTGCTGTTGTCTCTGTTATCCCACCATAAGGATTTTTTTTCTCTCTAAATATTTCACAAAAAAAAAAAAAACTAATAAAAAAACTTTAAAACATCAAATCTCTCTCTCTCTCTCTCTCAAAATATGGAAGCTACAAGAAAATTTTCTCCCCTCTTACTTCTCTTTAGAGCTGTTCCAACTCAAATTATTTCTATTCCCCCCCCCCCCCCCCCTTTTTTTTTTTGGTCTTTTTGACTAAATATTCTTACTCCCCAACTCTTTATTTATTTTTTTTTGTTTTTTGTTTTTTTTTTGGTTTTTTTTTTTTTTGTGGGGCACTTTTACCACCACACCAAAAAAAACTCCCATACACCCAAACAAAACAGAATTAGATTTGGTTGAGATGTGAGAGAGAATCCCACAACTCATGGCTTGAAGTCCACTTGAGATGGTTTGATTAATTTTCTCCTCTTAGCATCAGGACTTGCATGAGCAGAATTTGCACATGACCCAACTGTTAATTCATCACTTTTGTAGCTCAAACATGCTACATCTAACACCCCAATTGGACTATGAGGCACAAATGGAACTGAGACACTATTTGAAATCTTAACAGATCCATTCATCACTGATGCATCTTGAATAAGTTCAAGACACTTCACCACTCTCTCCTGCACACACACAAAAAAAAAAAAAAGACAATTTAAAAAACTTATCAAATTGTTAAAAAATCAAGATAAATGTGACCAAGGGTCTATTAAATTTTACCTTCTCTACATGCTTGATAAAGCAAGATGAAGCCTTGTTAATGTCCACTGTTTGGGTTTCTCCTAAAACAGATATTGCCACTGCCGCTGCAACTTCAGAAGGCTTGAATTCTAAGAACTCAATCCCTACACATTCATTTCCCCCCAAAAATGAATCAGACCTCCTCCAAATTATATATTTTTTCAATTATGGATAGAAGAAGAAATTAATAGAGATAGAAATAGACCTTTAATTGTTTTTAAGATGAGTTCGATCGATCGATAAATCAATGATCTATGTGGAATTTGATCATCATTGATCTTCAAAAGTAAATAATCTATGTAGGAGAAAGGTGTCACTGATTGCATTCTCCACTTCAAAGTGGTCAACACAAGTATCTCCATTTTTTGTATGGTTTTCCCTTCAAAGATAAATTTGGTTCCACAAACCTACCAAAAAAACAAAATCAAGAACATATCAAATAAGTTCTACAATTAATATTATTTAATCTAAATGTTTATTTCTTCACCTGTAAATCTAGAGACAAAGGGACTTCAGACTCCTCTATTTTGGCTGCTAGAGATAAACAAGATACAGCCAACAATTGCATCATCCAAGCTTTACCTCTCTATACAAATAGAGAAAAAAAATTGAGAAATTTAATTCAAGATAACAAATTACAACTAAAGAAGTTAGAAATGTTTGGGTATTTTCTAAACTTACAGGAAGATCATAGACTGAAAGGAACCTATCTATGTAATTAATTGATAGATAGGCAGTCAAAGGTCCAAAACTGTAATAGGTATGAACCTGTTAATAAAAACCCAAAGACCATATCAGCATATAAGTCCCAAACAATAAAGACAAAAAAAAAAACCCAAATCAACATCACTGATAAGAATTGAAAATGAAAAAGGACTCCAAAATCAAATGAGGGAATCTAATATAAGATTAAAAAAACCAAAATACCCAATTCAGAAAAATAGATCTTATATCAAAATTGGGGAAATCTAGATCCATTGACCCAGTTTAGATTTTACAAGAATTCTGTTTATACATCGACATCAATCACAATTAAAATAAATTTTGAAGGAGCCCACCAGATCCATTTCAATTAATCATAGAAAATCATAAAGAGGAAAAAAAAAATTAAGAAAATAACCAAAACCCTAATTCAGAAAACACTTGAAGCTTATTATTGAGAAGTGGGAATATCAATACAAGTTTTTAAAAAAAAAAAAAAAACTAAAGAACAAAAAAGAGATAAAACCCATTTCAGAAAAAACATTGAAAATATCAATATCACTAAATAAAAATTGAAAATAAAAAGAAGTTTAACCAAATAAGGAAATCAAAACCCATTTCACACAAAAAAAAAAAAATCCTAACCCACCTTCCCAATCCAATCAACAGCCTCCCTTCTAATCCCCAAATTCAAGACCCCACTCTGCAATCTCTTCAAGTAATCATTTCCAGGCAAATACTCACATTCCTTCTCAACCATCATACCGAAACACTCCTCATTCTGAAAAGAAAAACCCATGAAGGAAAAATCCCAATCATTAAAAATGGTGTTGTTTTGAAGATGGGTTTGATGGTTTTGTTTCTGCCAAAGAGACCCTTCAAACCGATCATAAACATCAACACCAACAGCCTCATCATCATCAAAACACATGAGGCTATTGCTGTCTTCTGAACAGAGAAGGCTTGATACTTTACAGTCATAACTAGGAGACATTGTAGAATCTCTGAAAAAAACTCTCTTTGCCCTTCAAATGTCTCTTCAAAGAGATGAAGCAAATGAGATTTTTTCAGAGATTTCAGATTAAAAACAAAAGCTTTCCATCAACACAGAGAGAGAGAGAGAGAGAGAGTTGATGAGAGTGAGATAGGACAAGGGGTGGCTTATGTAGGAAATGAGATTCCATTTAGGGTAAGTGAGAGAAATTGGGGGAGAAGGGCATGGATTCAGGACAAGAAAAAAAATAAAATGAGGTGAGGGGGACTTGACACCAAATTGAGAGTCTCTATTCTTGGCGTTGGGTAATTTTGACCAACGCAACCTTGCACAAAGTTATATTTCATGGCCCACCAATGCCTAACTCCACCTATGAGAACAAAATTTGTTGAATTTTACAAAGAAATTAAATATTTCATGATAAAAAAAAATTAATTGAAAATTTTCACTTTTAAAAATGGGGGAAAGTATATAGAAAATAAAGTTTTTTTTCTATTATATTAGTTTTAGGTAGTGATTCCGACTCCGTGAGTCCTATCTTCCATGATGAACTGTTGGTACCAGTCCTACATTGTTTTTCTGTGAAATGAGGGGAAAGGGGGGTTCAGCGGGAAGAAGATCGTACCATGAGAGAAGTAAGGACAAGGAGATTACATGTGGCTTGAGGATTGATTTGATGCTTAGGTTCAAATACTTTGATTTTCATAAAAATAAATTTTAAGAATTAATTTTTTTTTATAATCACCATTTTTTTTATTTTTGACCCAACTACCATAAAAGCTAATTTTTAAGAGTCGAAATTTCTTTTATGATCACCCTCCTTTTTTTTTCAACCCAACTACCCTTTTTTTTTTCGACCCAACTATTGTAAAAAATAAAATAAAATAAAAGTAAATACTAAATGTATGACGATTCATGCACATGCAACGTCAAATTGAACTCTTGCTCAATAATTATCGAATCTAAACTTTATTACTATGATTCGACTCTAGTAGTATCTTTACTGACATAATCATTAGAGTGATTGTGTAGGAAGTGGCATTCGACACGAAGCTGGCGTGGAGGTGATAACAGGTTTTTTTTTTTTATAACTAAGGGTATCTGGGCCAGTTTAAGCGCACCAGACTAGTGTCCCTACGCCCCGCACCCAAGTTTTGCACATCACGTGTTAATCTACACTCGTGCGACAATGCGTGTCCACCAAGATTTTTTATGGGTAGTGGGATTCGAATTTGAGACCAAAGAAAGAGTAGACTCCTTGACCCCAAGTCGGTACCATTCAGCCACCTCCTTGGTGGTTATGATAATAAATTTTAGAACAATAGATACTTTTAACTCATATCTCGATGAGAAACACATATGATTCAACATGCTCTCGTAGCAGAGTGTTGAACTAAGTGTGGCAGGAAGTCATTTTAGCATTTTTTTTATTTTTTTATTTTCATAGAGGACAATTTCTAGGATAGGTGTTGGGTAAGTTACCCAACGACTGGTGTAGCGTTTTTGTGTACTTGATGTGGAGTTGATTAGGGGTAATCTTAAGAAGAGATTTCCTGCATAATTCGAGGCATTATTTTGTTATCCCATGGAGGACTTCCTCACCATGCTCTAGCCGTCAATGGCCTTCGAAATAATCACAATGAATCACGAGGTTTATCCTACGACTTGAAGTCCCTCAAAACGTTTTTCGCTTCGGTGGTATAAGATGTCCCGTACATAAAACGTGATTAAGTGGGTGGGATCAGTTATGAAAATCTCCTTTATCTTCAAGTTAATTACAACAAACCACCATTTTTATATTCCCAAAATACCCCTCAAATCTCGAAAATCGATTACGTATGAGGACTTTTACAACTTACCTTAAAAACCATCTAATCATCAAAAATAAGTTTTTATGATAAATAAACAATTTTAATTTAAGTTATTCTTTAAATTTATAAATTAAAATTTTATAAAAAAAACAAAATGGCATAGAGCTTTAATTATTGCATACAAAATGCAAATTTTGTTTTCTTTCAGAAATATATTATTTGGCCATTTCATTTTCTAAAATTAATTCTCTTTTGAAAATTTTTAATGAAAAAACTTCTTTTGGAAATATTTCTATGAAAAAAATCATTTTGTTGAGATTTTTTATAATCATAATATAAATTAGGGGTGTTTTGGTCAATGTGATATGATGAACGAAAACCTATTTCAATAGAGGTAAGACAAATTTAGCATTTTAGGCAAGAATTGGGATTTCAAGAGTGGTAATTTGAATACCAAAAATCAATATTCAGTATTTGATTGTGGTAGACCATGATTAGAATCCAACAATCTGAATCAAATGCCCCAATGTCTTTTACTCTCCATTTTAGTTTTTATTTATTTATTAATAAGAAAGTAATCTCGAAAAATCCCCCTTGGAGTAGGGAGGCCCACTTTTTGACAATGACAACGATGCAATGCCAGTTAACGGAACCCTGGACAACACTTTTGACTCCTCTTGGGAAGAAAACCGACAATATCTGGTTACTCCAGATGTTGGGTAACCGGTAATCGATTTCCCCCTCTCTTGTTTGATGGCCCATAAGTGTTACTTAAACTAACGGAATTTTAAATTTAGTACATTATTTATAATTTTTATATGAATATTTAACGAATTTAAAATAAACATAATCAATATTCGTAAATTACTATGAACCTTAATCTCTAGTAATTATCATGTTAATTACGAATCTCAAATCTATTTTTTTTATATAAAAGAAATGAAGGAAAATTTATCTTCAGTGATTTTAAAAAGAGTGTGCCACGTGGCATGTAAGGTAGGAGTGTTGATTGCATTTTTCATGAAAAAAATCCCCATTTTACAAGTCCCAAGAAATTTAATGTTATGGTTAAGAGGTTAGAAATGGAAAGAAAAAAGAGGAAATTGAATTTAAGAGATGAAATGAGAAGATCTTTTCAAATATGTCAAAAAAATCTATGTTGGAAAAATTAAAGGTTCGGTCTTTATGAGGATCAAAAGAATCACAAAAAGAGATGTACTTGTGCTTTTTTGGAGGAATTAATTAAAGTACAAATTTTTTGATTTTATCAAAATAATTAATGATAGATTTATGCTTAATCTGGAAAATTTATTAGTGATTCATCTCTCAAGGAAAAATTACTTAATAGACCCTACAGTAGGGACGTCTTTCTAAATGCTACCTTAGATTTGGGGCAATATTTTAACAACTCAATTAGTAAAATACTTCTTTCTTAATGCCCCTTCACTCATAAAAGGTGAACTCAAAACATCGATAGTGATAATTAAAATCATGGAGATCAACCATTCAAATAATCAATCTTAACAATTTTAGTTGTAGACATCCCATTTTTGCCTAGGCTGAACCCGAGTGCAACAAGAACTTTCCAAGGAAGGGTTTGACCCAAGATAATTTTCAAAGGGTTCAAAAATTCCAATTTGCAAGCAACCAAGGTTTGAGGACCAAATTTTCAGAAAATTTCAACCAGACCAAGGGTAACTCACAACCATAAGATTTTTTAAGCCTGACCATGGGTAACCGATGACCAGGGCATTTTTTTAGCCTGTCCATGAGTAACCTACCACTAGGCATTAAATTTACTTGGTCCATGGGTAACCCACGGCCAGGCATAAAATTTACTTAGGCCGTAAGTTACCTATAGCCAATTCTGTTGGGTAGTTTCTCTAACTCATGTGCACTTGAAATTGGTTAGTATTAATTACCCATTAACTCTCCATTTAATATTAGTTTTCCTTAAGAAATACTGACATTTTACCAATTTACCCTTGTTTTAATTACTCAAATAAATCTCTCATCTTTCTTTTTTGTAATTCACCAATTCCTTTAATAAAAATCTTAGTCTTGTTTTGTCCCTACTTGAGGCCAATTACCCCATTAACCTTGGTTTGATGAGACTTATCAAATGTTGATATCTCTTTTACCCTTTCCATAATCTTCACCATTCAAAGAATTTCCATAGCATTTAATGTAAAATGATCAAATTCTAAAGTCTATGACTATTTTATCTTCTCAAGAGAATTCTCTAGAACTTGTGCCTAATAACCAATTTATCCCTAATTTGTTAGAGATTCTTTAAAAAAAAATGACTAAAGAAGCCAAAAACCTTTTAACTTATTACATGTCATTTGGGTTGTTTCCTTTACATTTGACTCAAGGTCAAGGTCTTGAGATCATTTTAACCTTCATCAAGAATTTTCTAAAACTTTTGGATGTTTATCATCATACCCATTGATAATCAAGATTGGTGAGACTTAACTATAGAATAAAGACCATCAATGACAAGATTAAAAGATGGAATTAATACTTTCTATGGAGGTTATGTTGAAAATATTAGGAACCCTATGATTTGGGACAAGTTGATCTCCAAGGGTCTCTCAAAATCTTATAAATAGGACCCCCAACAAAGAAATAAGGGTGATGAGTTCAAAAAACTAAAATTCTATCTAAGTCTCTCTTCAAAGCTCTCTAGCCTACTAAAATTTTGTCAAAATCCATTCCTAAACCTCCAAGAAGTTCTAACTAAGAAGAATAAGAAAAGACCAAGGTAGGGTGTTAGTATAGATTTTCAGATTTTTTTCATGTAACTCATTTTCTAATCATCTTTCTTCTACCTAGTCCATTTTTTATATTTTGCAAGTCTATTTCATTTTTATTTTTGTTGTAATAATGTAGATCTTTACTTACTTTAGTGAGGCAAGAAGGTAGAGAGTAAAATCTCTTAGAGATAATCTCTTCCTACAAGCCCTCAATAAGCTCTATGAGCATTAAAATAGATTAGTTATTCATTTAATTTATTGCAAGTTTCAATTTCTTAAATTAGTTGTTATCTACTTTTCTTGCAAGTTTAAATTTCTAAAATAGAGATTTTGTTATTTTCTTTCTTAATGGCTTATAAATTAGATAGTAATATTTCATTGGGGGTAATCTTTTCCTTCTAAGTCCATTGCATGCATACACAACAAGCACACATATCACATCTCTTTAAAATAGTTAAGGGTCAAAGGTGAGGATCTATTTAAATCTACACCTAACTCTCTAAGCTAATAAAATAGTCCCTAAGAAGACACATTGCATACATAAAGTCCCTACTCTTTCCATGATGGTATCTAACTAATAGACAACTCCTAAAGGATAAACCAACAAAAAGATGCTCTCAAGTGAGCACATAACCTCTAAAAAAGAGTCTTAGGATTCAAGAAGGTGAAATCTACATGGATTCTAACTAAAATCCTAAGCTTATAAAAAATCCCAGCAAGCAATATTTATGTTTTAGTTTGCTCATTGTTCTATTTTGTTCATTTTCTAAAGTTAGACTATAGTTATTTTTTTCTACTTTTCTCTATAGTTTCCTTTATTTTCAAAATCCAAAAAGAATTTCTAATATTTACCTATGGTCATATACTGGTAACCATCTTATGATAGGTGGGACAAGGTGCCTAACACCTTCTTTATCTCTCAATCGAATATCCTTACCTTAGAAATCTAGGTAGACCATTTCTCCTTATCTTTTTAATATGTGAGTCATTACAAGCTAATAAAATAAAATTTTATAAAAAAAATTCATGGTGCCCATTCATACCTTAATTGAATGGTGGCGACTCCTAAACCCGTGTAAATGAGCTCAAAACCTTCCTAAAGGTTTTGAAAGCTTGCGTATCTACAGCCTGACGACTTCATTGGAAAAATCGATGGTTCAAATCAGAATTTTTATGACTCTTGGTGAAGATTTTGAAATATTAAATAGTTATTTTTTTTGTTTTCTTGTCACTAACATTGTTTCCTTTCTTTTGTGTTATTTTCTTTTAAGTAGTGAATGTGATAATAATGTGGGATGATTTGTTTTTTATTTTTTATTTTTAGAGAGTGATTTACTTATAAAGTTGGCACACATTTTTAAAAAAAATACACTTGTGCACATCTCGATTATAACTAATGCACAAACCACTTGTACTATAAAAACTCTCTAGCCTTGGATCCAAGTAATCTTATGTCTTGAGGTCGCTCACCTTAAAATATGGAGATAAAAATATCCAACTCAATCACCAACCTATGAAACACTTGTTTCGACTTATGTGGAGGTTTGAAGATTTGAGAACCTTCAACCTATCGATTGGCAATCATGCATAGCCTTCGGTTAAAGGTTTAGGAGACATTTTGAAAAAAAAATCTCAACGGATTGTGTGACAACTCCTTAAAGTATTGTAAGTTCGAGTTGACTCACAAAGGTCAAGTTGTAAGGTTTTGTTTCGGTGGTCCATGTAATAGAATAGGGTATCTCACCTTTGGTAAGGGAGGGATTTCCTCTAATTTCTCATTATGTTAAGCTTTACGTGACATTTCTAAATGACCTAGATTCCCCAAAGTCAGTTTCCAACTTGAAGGGGATCAACATTCAACTAAACTAGTTGAAATCTAATGTTGGGAAGAAAAAAAAAATTTACAAAAAAATAGTTTTGATCCGTAGGTTACCTATGGCCAGGGCAAATTTTTTCGAAGTCGTACCTGACCTACAGCCATGCAATTTTTTTGGCCTGGATGGACATCATCCACGGCCAAGGCAAATTTTGGTTTTCTCTTCCCTCTACCTTGGCCCAAACAATCATGTGGACTAATTTGAACTTTGGCCATGGACCAGAACAAAATCTTGACTTTTTTCACCCTTTTGACTTCTTGTGGTGTTTAAATCCAAATCTAGGGTGTCTTTACATTCCTACCTAGAGTTAAGCTAAGGGTTTGTTAGTGTAAAAAATAACTTTGTTCTTAGATTCAAACCTAAAGTCTATCAAAGTTTTCGATTTTCTCAAGTGTAGGATTAGGACCCAATGCCATTACTTCTATCACCATAGGTTTCCTTATGTATTCAAGTGGTCAATCCTTACTTGTGTGAACCCAATCGAATAATTCTAACTTAAAAATAAAATAAAATTAGGAATCCGTATCCCATATTGATCATACCAACTTCTAGGATTCGTGGAGTTCTTTCCAAACTAGAATTAAGGTTTTGATTCTTTTGACCTAGGTGCATATATAGGTCTAGAAGTACTCGTCCTTTCAAATCCAAGTTGAACCCTAAGTCTAAGTTGCTCTTTAATCCAAAGTAGGGTAAAAAACTTTTCATGTCAATCCATAGGATAAACCTTTACTATCATTTCGTTAGAACTTCAAAATTCCTAGGAAACATAGTAATATAAATCTTCATCTATTTTAGGTTCGTTAGAACTTCTCATGATTGACCCCACTTGGGGTCACTTCATCAACCTTCACCAGCAAAGGCCGTGCAATATTCTTAAAATTTCATGGGTTCAAATCTCATACATTCGAGATACCCATTTTCAAGATTCAAGGACAAAACGACCCTATACAACGAACCTATTTCAAGAATTTTCAGATTCAAATATTTTACATTCGAGATACCCACTTCCAAGGTTCAAGGGTAAGACAACCTTATATAATGAACATTTTTTAGGTATTTCGGATTTTGTTTCATATAGTCGAGGCAACCAATTCAAAGGTCCGGGCATAACACCCATACAAGGGACCTTTTTTCCTTTATGTCTCCTACATTTGAGACATTTTTGTAAATCAGGTCTCTAAAAACCTTTGGACCTCTTAAAAGTCACCTTAGATTGTAAATCGAGTCTCTTAAAACCTTTGGACCTTTTAAAAGTCATTTTAGATCATAGATTAGATCTCTTAAAGATTTCTGGACCTCTTACCCCTAGATTGAACTTTAATGTTAGAAAGTCTGGGTAGGAACCTATCTTCATCTTTATAGGTCAAATTAGTCGTATTTCCTTTCATAGTTTAGGTCTTTCAAAGACCTTTAGACCTCTTAAAGGTCAAATTGATCACATTTCCTTTCGTAGTTTGGGTTTCTCAAAGACCTTCGAACATCTTAAAGGTCAAATTAGCTACATTTCCTTTCGTAGTTTGGATCTCTCAAAGACTTTTGGACCTCTTAAAGGTCACCTTAGCATTCATTTTATTCTTTTCCACTTCTTTTATTGTTTAAGGGTCCTTAATAGAATATCTTAGATTCGTCTAGGATAATTCCTCTACATTCTTTTGGGTGTCAAAATAATAATAATAATAATAATAGTAGTAAAGGGTTGCAATTAGGATCATCCTTTCTCCTAAAGTTTTTCAAGGTTTATTCTAATCTCGCCACGAGAGGGGCTTGTTATTGACTCAAAACCAAAAATAAATAAAATAATAACAAAGTCATCATTTTCCTGAAACTAAAATTAGATTTTTTGTATTTTTCTTTAACCAAGGTACTTACGCTTCAGAGAAATCTTCTGTACTAAGGGTGCAAACATTGGGCTTCTAAAGAGTAGAGCATTGAGAAGAGGGGCTACAACACACATTCGGTATCATCTCAAGTCTATGACTGCTATCATGGAGCCGACAGATAGAACTGAGCCTCTAGTTACAAAAAATCTATTGTAGACAGTCTGACTGGCAATCGTCCAATTAATGAGGAAGCATTTAAGAAATAGAATGATCAAGTGACATCAATTGAGAATATGTTATCAAAACTAATTTAGATTCCAGGGGTTACTTAAGCTATTCAAAATCATGCTAATAATTCAAAACAGTTCAGTCAACAAACACCCATAATAGCTAATTTGACAGTGGTACCTCCTCTAATGGCACCAATTCTTGATCCTACGTCGGCACAAGCTTAGAACAATGTACCAGCACCAATGTCGGCACCAGCTCAAGCCACAAACGTCCCTTCCTTCATCTTTACTCAATGTCTACATCCATAACATGCCAAGATAGCACATGAAAGAGAGTCAAATTGGGTTAGAATAACCGAGAAGAACTATGCTGGGGATAAATTGTCAAGCTGCATGGATGCAATTATGGAAGAGTTGAATCGGCTGAAAGGGGGAGATTTCTAAGATAGCTTCGGTTTGATAATCTATGTTTTTATCTGAACTTTGTACCACCAATGAACTTCAAGTGTCTAAAATTTGATAAATACAATGAAATTGGGTACCTTCTCACCTATCTGAAACTGTATTATGGTGTTATGTGTCAATTTGAAAGAAATGACAAGCTCCTGGTGTAAATGTTTCAAAGGCGCTTGACTGGGGTAGCACAAAGATGGTTCATTCAGTTGGACCACAATAAAATCCAGTGGTAGAGAGACTTGGCCACCGTTTTCATAGGTAATTATAGATTTAATATAGATGTGGTGTTGGACAGGTAGGGTGTGGCTAAGATGACAAAGAAGCCCAAAGAGACTATCAGAGAGTATGCTCAACGATAAAGGGAGTTTGCTTCGCAAGTAAAGCCTTCTATGATAGAAATCGAGATGAACACAACACTTATCTCAATACTAGGGCATCTCTATTAACTCATCTCATAGGGCACACTACGTCCAATTTTTCCTTATTAGTTTAGATTACTGATAAGATAGAGGATTGTTTGAAGTTAGGGATGATTATAGATTGGATAGTTCCATAGTAATGTACTTCATCTAATAGAGCAGTACAAAAGAAATCGGTAGTTGCAACAAAGAAGAAGGATGAAAGGCATGTTAATTATGTGCAGCCAGCTCAAATACCAGTTTATTTCCCAACTGTAGCACTGAAAACAACCATGACTTTTCAAGCACCAATGAACCGTCCATATCAAGCACAACCCCAAGCAAGACCATACAACAATCAACAACAGTTTCAATTTCAAGTATAATTGTAGTAGTAACAATACTGTCAATTCTGCAACAACCAGCAACAGAGAAAAATAGAGTTCACTCGGTTGCAAATGAAATTGTCGGAGCTTTTGCCTACCTTTGTTAATGGAGGTTATGTTACACTGAACAGCCACATCCAGAAGTTGAGAACACATTCAAGTATGACCCTACCACCAACTGCGAGTTCCACATAGGAGGTTTCGATCACCCCACAGACCGGTGCTGGCAGTTAAGGAATGTTGTTCAGACCCTCATATATAGGAAACGTATAGTTCTGGATCTTGCACCAACACAACAGAATATCAACCAAAATCCCCTTCCAGCTCATAATGGTTATGTAAAAGGTACAGGGCCAATAAATGCAATAAACATAATCTCCAATGAAGAGTTAGATTTCAATCCCTCATAGGTGATCATTCCTTTAGGGTCAAAGGTCAGAGTTTACCTCAAACCCAATACCTCAAATTCCTTAATCAACATTATCCTCCCTCAAAGTCAAAATAACACTCTTGTTCGCATCATCACCTAGTTTGGAGGCTTCATCCTAAATCCATTACCATTTTCTCCAAATCTATCACATCTTATTTTATCCTTAAATTCTGTTACTCCATCCAACATCACACCACTCTCATTAACTTCAAATCTACCATCATTCATAATTCGCACACCTATTTCGTCTTCACCCACTATACAACCACCACCTCTTATCCTTCATATTGAATTAGAGTTTTCCCAACTCACATTCAAAACTCCCAAACCCTTTCCTTATGTATCCAACAAGGCTTTGCATTGAAGTTATGAAACAGGTTTAGTATTCTTAAAAGAAGGAGAGAAAGTTGAAGAGATAGGAAAATTTAAAAAATTGAAGAAGAAAGAGGAACCCAAGGATGTAGACCACATTACCAGGGCAGGTAAAGTGGTAAGAACGACTAAAAATGGGACATGGAAAGGAAAAGACAATGAGAAGAAAACTGAGAAAGAGAAAGGGAATTAGATAGTAATAGAGGTTGGTTAAAGAAGCAAAGAGGTATAGAATGAATAGATTAAGGAATAGATAGCTAAGTTAGTTGTTAATATAGAGCGAATGAAGCAAGCAGAACAAACGGTTGAAGCATAGGTTGTAATCGATAGAGAGCAAGCAATAGTCAGTGTAAAAATAGTAGCAAATGAGGTAATTGAGATAGAAATAATAAAAACAATGGTAGAGAGAAAGGACAAAAGAAAGGGAAAGGCAGTCATCACAGAAGAACAGAGCAAACATGTTGAGAAGAAAAATAAAACAACAAACAAGGAGGTAGCAGATTTCCTTAAGCTGATTAAAAAAAATGAATATAGTCTCATAAAGCAATTGAACAAAGTACCAGCCCAGGTATCAATACTAGGTTGCTATAGAGCTTAGAGAAGCACAGAGAGACACTATTCAAGGTTTTCAATCAGTCACACATGATATAAGCCACTTTACCCAAGTAATTAGTAAGATGGTTAGAATGATCACATCATTGAACGTCATCACATTCATAGATGATGAATTTACTCCAAAGGGTTGTGGTCACATAGAACTACTACATATTTGCAGTGATGTGCGATGGTATGATCGTTGCTCGCGTGTTAATAAATAATGGGTCTGTATTGAATGTTTGTCCTTACATAACTTTGACGAAGTTAGGTGTGGACCGATCTCTCTTAAGACCTAATATTAGGCAAATCTGAGCTTTTGATACCTCAAAGAGAGAATCAATGGATGAAATTGATTTAACAGTCTCAATTGGACCTTGAATGTTCCAAATCACTTTCAAAGTGATAAACATGCCAAGTATTTTCAATTTTCTTCTTGGGAGGCTATAGATCCACTCGACTGGGGTAGTGCCATCATCTTTTCATTAGAGGATGAAGTTCATCATCAACCAAGAATTAGTTTCAGTGAAAGTAGAAAGTTTATTGCCAATTGATAGATCTTCATATGTACCATACATATATATCAAAGGGTCAGGTAAACAACTCATGTATCACTCTTCTAATTCGAGCCAGTTAGTCAGATTTTAGAACATATAGAGGTCGAGAAGACAAGTTTGTCATCAACTGTGATGGTGATAGGAAAAGATGAAATAATTTAAATTTCAACTAGGAAAAGGGCTTGGGAAGATAAATCAAGGTAGGGCTAGGATCATTTCAACTCAAAAAGTCATGCCATGGTTCGACCTTGGTTACAAGCCTGCTTGGAAGGATAGGTAAGTGATGGAGACAAAGAAAAGAGAGCTCAAGCTAGCGAGGATGAAGCATTGGCAACCCAAGATCTGGGATCGCAGGAAGGTTCCTCAATGAGAGGGACATTCTTCATGTTGGCTTATACATTGATAAGTGATGACAACCCAACTGATGACCAGTAAAGACAACTATTATCATAAGGTTAGAAAGAGCTAGAAGTCTTCCTCGAACATGAGCTATCCTTTGAAAATGATATCAATAACTTATTCAGTAAGGACTTTAGGCGAAGAGAGCCCATGAAAACAGATGATGCCAACAATGACGATTATTTATTTACACCCAATGTTGATTGGGATTCTATTGTAACCTTA